>NW_019397013.1:72399-96782 GCF_000591075.1 Eurytemora carolleeae | reverse complement strand
GGGGGGGGGGGGTGAATTCCCCTGATTCAATTGTACGACAAGGCAGTTTACAGTGAGATGAGTTAGGCCCATAAAACTGTGGAATAGGAAGAAAACATGAGAGCAATCTATTATGTTTTTCATGTTTTATAAACCTATAGTTTTATCAGTAGCTTGAAAATAAACTTATCAAGTGAATAGGGTCTCGATCCTAACAATTTCTTTGTTGGAATGTTTAAAATCATAAATTGAGTTCAACATTCGTTTTCCACAGTTTTACGAGTCTTACTGTATAATATAAGCTGTACGCTGTACAGTGCAGTACATAAATACCTAATGTAGAGAAGTTTAGCTCCTGGAATCTGTACAGTTTCCTTCAACTTGTAATTATCCTAAAAACAGAGAAAGGCTTAAAGGAACAGTCAACAAAACTCTGTTAGAATTAAAAACAACTCTTACTCACAACACAGTACAGTACAGTACAGTACAGGGTCCCAGGGTATTATATATATATATATTATTTATATCATTTTCTAATTCTCTTCAAAAAATATTTTTACTCCAACATACAAACATTTGCGCGGAGCGAAATTTTTCTCTTTTTTCCTGTTTTCCGTTCAATTTAAGGAAATAATTTTTAGATATTTAAAATTGGGAAAACTTGTCATTTGAAATCCAATTTTTATTATTATCTTCTTAATCTTCAAAATTAATTTTTTAATTCTCCAATGCTTGCGTTGAACAAATAAAGCGCATTTCTTCAGGAAAAATGTAGTTTTCTTGAGATAAAAATGTTTGTGGATTTTTAGAATAAGACTTAAATAAAATGAACGATGAAGAGCCCTGATTTTAAGACAACAAATAAGGTATAATTGATCATATTCGTCAGTGATCCCTTATTATCTTGAGACGATGAGGATTAATTGATCCCTTATTATCTTGAGAGGATGAGGATATATTGATCCCTTATTATCTTGAGAGGATGTGGACATAAAGATCCCTTATTATCTTGAGAGGATGTGGATATATAGATCCCTTATTATCTTGAGAGGATGAGGAGATATAGATCCCTTATTTTCTTAAGTGGATGAGGATATATTGATCCCTTATTATCTTGAGAGGATGAGGATATATTGATTCCTTATTATATTGAGAGGATGAGGATTAATTGATCCCTTATTATCTTGAAAGGATGTGGAGATATTAATCCCTTATTATCTTGAGAGGATGAGGATACATATTGATCCCAATTATCTTTAGTGTTTGAGGATATAAAGATATCTTATTATCTTAAGGTTTAAATGGTTTATTTGCATTTGTGATTTCTCTGTAAAAGTCGCTTGGATATGCCTTGCTTATGAGAAACAATAGAGAAATTCCTAAAAATAAACACTTTTTGAACCAGAAAAAAATGGTATCTTCCACATTTTTGATCAGATTAAGGTTTCAAGGTTACCGTAGTAATGGGGCATTCCTATCTTTGCATGGAGGGTCACTTGAAATTACACTTACAGTCCCTTTCTAAGGAGAAAACCTTATTACCTTTAGGGGATGAGGACTTTCAAGAACTCGTCCTATGGTCCAAGGAGTTGGTATACGAACTGATGAAAGAATTCCATCGTCAACTTGTTTAGGTATTTCGAGTCCAGGCTCACCTTTCTAAACAGATCCAAATATTTAAAGATATTGTTCATCTATTTGAAATTACAGATTATTGCTCAAGGATGTAATGCAAGGAAAGTTATTTCAGAGAAGTGTACACATTTTTTGTACTGCAGTGTACTGTCTCTGGACGGTAATGTAAACACAAGACGGATGTCAAAGCCTGACATGGGATCCATCTTTCACATAAAAAAAATCAATGAAATATTCTGGTCATAGGAAACTATTATGTGAATTATCAAAATTATCAAAATTTAATGCTTTTAATCCTTGCATTACACCCTTGGTATTGCTTATCTATTTGAAATAACAGATTATTAAAGGGATTCTTCATCTATTTGAAGTAACAGATTATTAATGTATTGAATACTTTTCATTTTAATTTTTTATTTAATTTTTAAAAATAAATTCAAATCATTTTTTGCGCATAATATTAACATTTTTTCTATTATCATAAAATTAAAAAATATCAGATACCTTTATATTATCTTGGTAGATCTTGCTAACCTTACAGCATCTGAAAATATAGAAGAAAAAACTCAATTAGAAAACTAAAATGAAAAGTTCGTAATAAAAATATACATATATGATATATTTATAATAAATTTGACCGCGGTAACTTGACAAGCTCTTTAAAAGTTAAGCCAAAAAGAGGGATTCACTGACACATAAAAATTGAAACTTTATGCACTTTAACACGGGTGTGTACTGAGTACTGAACCCCCCCCCCCCCCTTTACTCCCTGGCTCTGATTAAACGTAAGACACAGAAAGTCGTAAATAAAACGTTTTTTTTAAATTCTAGTTTTGGAATTTCAAAAGGCACCTCATAAATACTTTAAACAATTGTGAAGGTTCATTTGTGTTCTGTAAAAGTTAACTTTAGTTTTATAATGTTAGTGCGCTTCGTGCCTATCTTCCATTTCAACTTTTAATTGTGGCTCTATCTGGGATGATTTTCGCTTTGTACAATATAAAACAAAAACAAAAAAAGTTCGCATGTTTAGAAATATTTTTTTGCACATTTTTAAAATTTTACAAAACACAAAAACATTTGGACACAAATTTTTGTAGTTTTGAGCCTCCATAAATTTTCTCTGGGTCCATGTGAAGTCCCAAAAAAAAAATTTGGGCCCGATCGCTTTAGGTGTTTTGACGTTTATTGGATACAAACAGACAGACAAGCAAAGTATAAGAATAGATAAAACTAGGCAAAAAGTATAAAGGGAAAAAAAGAAAAAAAAGATCGACTTTTGAAATGTTACAAACCCATCATTGCAAAAGGATTTGGGTAAATCTGCGAAACAATTTGTTTTATGATGTAGAATAAAACTGACCTTGTAAGTAAACCGACAAGCACAGGAATGTTACAATGTTCACATTCATCTCCCTAAAAATTAAAATTTTCTGAATAGATACTTGTGAACCATATCCCTCAAATTTCCCCTGTTGTAAAGGTCGTCTCCGACAAACTGTACCTCCGTTGAATATACTCCGTCCACTCACCAAACCAAACCTTGCCAAGGATTTTGCATAAACGTAAACAACAGCCGCATGGAGCTAATAAAACTTTAAGTGCATTAAAAGAACCCATTTAAACATAATTTCAGTGAATCATTTGCAATCAAATAGTGAACTTATTTAATCAGACGAAATATTTATTTTCAGAAGAATTAAATTTGCTTTAGACTTCTGTACAAACAACTTTTCGACCCAACACAGTTTTCTAGATTGTAAGTTCCATTCACAACAGTACCTTTTAAACCTTTTATTAATCAGTTCACAACAGTGCCTTTAAACCCTTTATTTATCGATTTACAACAGCAAAAAAAATATGATCCCCAATCCTGCTAAACCCACTAAACCTAAAATCTCCAATCCTACTAAACCTACAAGACCTAGAATTCCTATACTCATTTATTGATAATAAAAAAAACCTTCAACTGTTTAATCTTTATTAAAAATTATTATTTATATGCATGTACGCCAATAACAATTTGTATTTTGTAGGAAACCTCGTTACTGAAATATACATTTTCAAGAAGTTATCATCTATCTGTGTCTGGTAGAAAAGAGTGTTTTCCTTGCCAACTCGCCTTATTTTCCCTCTTTCGAGTGTTATTCCTTTTGTTCGGCTCACAATACTGCAGATTTGATTAAGAACATTTCTTGAAAGAGGAATTCTCAACCAAAAAGAAACCGTAAAGTACTAGGTGCACTGATACCCATACCTTCTTTGTAAAAGGATAACAACATTTAAACAATCTTTTGTGTATAAATGTTGTTTTCAAGCAAATATTTTACTAGCATCTTGAAAATCAACTTTTAAATTGAGAAGGATCTGTGTACACTCTACAATTCATTTGTCCCTTCAACCCCATAATTTAAATCTAACAGTCATTTTCCTATTCCACAGTTTAGTGGGTCTCACTGTAGTCAATATTATCTTCAGCCTAAGCATTCTTTTTACAATATTTTTGTATAAAAATGTCAAATCTTGAGATTTTTCAAAAAAAAAACTTGCGGATTTATGCTCTAGAGAATTGTCAAATTTTGTCATTTTTAACTCACCTGGGAAACGATTTGAGTGAGGCAAGTGAGTGTTGGGAGTAAAACTAGAGCAAGTATTGAACCCTGGAGAACCCTGTTCAGATATTTTAATCGTAAACAACCAGAGTCAGTTGAAACCATCTCCTGAAGCAGAACATTTACAGTATATTTTATGTACGTACATATACTGATATATATCTATTTATATAAAGTTGTAATCATTATCTGTATGTATGTTTTTCAGATTATAACTCATTAACCCCTTCGCCGATTAGTCTCAAATTTGAATTGGGAAACTTGGTAGTACGACGGGAATGTTTTTAGCTTAATTTAACGATTCTAAGTAGAATGGGTAGACTTTTATCAGAAAAATAGTTAAAATCGTAATTTACAATCAAGTGCGGGTAAACGGAGGAAGTAACTATGAGTAATCTGGGAAACCTTGTGTAGCAAGTATGTATATAAAGTAGTTATCACTGTGTGTCTGTTTGTTTGTAATTACGGTAATAACTCATGTCCCCTTTGACTGATTTGCCTCAAATTTAGATGGGGTAACTCGGTAAAACAACGGGAATGTTCTTAGCTTGGGTACATATAAATGAGTATTCTTTGTCTGTTTTGATGTCCAATCATGACTGAGGAACCCCTTAACCGATAGGCCTAAAATGTTGATTGTAGAACTTGTTGAACCACGGAAATGTTCTGAGCCTTGTTTAAAACTTTATTAAAATTGAGTGGCCATTTACTTTTATTGTGGAAAACTCCAGTCAAAGCTGGGTTCCCGAGCTACTATATTAAGTAACATAATATTCAATATTCGATATTTTAGGGAAATTGTCAATAAAAATAGAATCAATGGTGGAAAGTGTCAGAATTGAACACTTTTCAATCTAGTAAAATGATGATATCTTCCACATAATTTATCAGAGATAAAGATTTTAGAATTTCTCTGTGTTTATCAAATATTTAGGTATATTTAGGTCTAGGGTCAAATAACATCGGTCTACATTTAAATCCGTAAATTGATATGAATATAAAGACCTGTATTTCTGTAAGTAGATGATCTATAATGGATGAAGATGAATCAAGAATAAGTTGGATGAGTTCCCGGAGAAGATCTTGTATATCCTCATCCCCATCCTCATCCACCAAACAGTTACTAAACAGGAGAATTGATTTTATACAGTTTAACCCAGAACTTGGGAAACATCGATAGAATTTATAAAATGTCGTCTTGACAATTTATCATTCGGTTTTATACTACAGGGTGTCCCAAAAAACATGGGAATTCAGCGACGAATTCGATATCGTCTTTGTTATGAATTAGCATTGTAATACCTAATTTCAAAAGCCATAATATTATTATGTCTGCTAGAGTTTATTTTATGAAAAGGGTAAAAGACTGTAAAGATGTGTCTATAATGTCTCCGCAAG
The DNA here is from genome assembly GCF_000591075.1 of Eurytemora carolleeae. NCBI lineage: Eukaryota > Metazoa > Arthropoda > Copepoda > Calanoida > Temoridae > Eurytemora > Eurytemora carolleeae. The sequence goes on along the minus strand of NW_019397013.1, from coordinate 91,158 downwards.
ATGAACAGTGAATACGGACAAGTTTACTCTGTTTGTATACTGTAATTTTCTTGTTTTACTAAGTACAACCGTATGCAGTCAAAACATAAACAAACAAAATGTAAACATAGCAGACGAAACTCTTACAGATTACAGCTTTCTCAGTAGGTATCACTATACTAAATCAAAGATCTATTTGAAAAGACGATATCGAATTCGTCACTGAATTCCCATGTTTTTTGGGACACCCTGTACTGTAAAAATAAATAAATAGTCATTAAATATGCAGGAACAGTTTTAAAGAGCTCAATATAATTATTCAATTAAAAAACTAAATATCTGCAGAATTTCATTATCTGTAGGTTGAGAAAACGACATTTAAAAATTCTTTCTTCTAAGGGAAAATTTTCGCGAGCGAACGAAATGCGAAAATGTCGCGAAACCATTTTTCCTTTTCGCTGGAAACCCTAGTCTCGCCATTCATTAAATCTAGTCTGTGTATAGATAAGGATAGAAATCCAGAAATAAGAAAAAGATAAAAAATCTGCGAATTTATTGACACGACTTTTTTATTTGTTATTTTCTTTATGATTAAGAGTTATGATTAAGATAAAGTAAAGTTTAAATCTATCGTATAATTCACTTTGACGTGAGAACTAGGGTTTCCAACGAAATTTTCGTTGAACGAAATCCGTGAAAATGAACGAACGTAATTCGTTCAGTTTAATTCAAAGTTTTTCCGAATTTCGATGTACTTAGACGAAATTTTTTACCTCATTTTCGCGAAAACTTTGTCGTCCATTTTTGCGAAATGTTGTTGAATTTTCGTTCCATAAAAATCGGATTTATTTTAATGCAAAGGGTATAGGGTGGAGGACAGTTAAACGGTGTTTCCAAAAAATCAGAAATGCTAAATATCTTTTTTTTAATAAGTTTCATGGAAAAAATTTATATTTTTGAAAAGCCCTTGAAAAAATATGACAAAATGTGTCACATATTAATATTTTTAAAAATTTGAAATAATTATTTTTGAACATTTTCCCGACATACTTTTTAGACTCCCTTGCACCCCATAACCATTAAAGGTTGAGTTCATAATGGATAAATAAATAAAGGAATAACTGAGAAGTTGTCTACCTAAGAACAGTGTTAACCACGGTGGCTGTATATTTGACAGCTGGTGACAGTTGTGGAGCCCCAGCACAAAGCTGTCCGACATCTTCAATACTTCCGGTCCTGAACACAAAGGTAAAAAGACCTAAACGCATAGAAATTATAAATAGTAATAAAAATTCATTTCCTTACAATACAATTGTATCGTTTGATTTGTGTAATGCATTTTTTAAAATAAAACAAAATTTTTATCGGTGGATTTTTCGAAAACATAGAAAATATATTTCTCAATTATGAGTTATTACCAGTAATATGTAATATGGGGTCACTTAAAATTCCGCATTAAAGGAATTGAGTCTTTACTACAAATCTCAATTTTCTAATATCCTATATCTCTACAACCTGTAGCCGAATTTAAAGAATTTGAGCGGCGGTTTAAATTTAAGCCGCGGCTTAAATATTGTTGGTTCCACTTAAAATTGTATCAAATGTTTCAATCCCCCCCCTCCCTTGGAACTTGCCTAATCAAAGAGATGGTTTTCTGTGTTGAGAGAGTGAGAAGTGAGATGATGCAGGAGTTTAATCTCATTCGTCCGAGCATCTGCCTTAATCTGCACCCAGAGATATTTACATTATTTCAGTCCTCGTTTCTTTAGGGTTTTTAATTTTAACATTTTAAAAGACTATCCTTTAATTTCAAAATAAAGTTTGATTAATAAGACTTGTAATATTCGTTCCTGTTGGGTTGAGTACCCGGAGCCTCTAGTTCTTGAGTAAACCATTCCAGAATCATGTTTCCAAGATCAACCCTGAGAAAATATAGGAAAACATGAGAAACTGTGAGAAAATTTGAAACACTATGAGAAAATATGAAGAAAAAATAAGAGAATATAAGAGATAAGTGGATAGAGTAAGGATGGAATGAGTAAGAATAGATTTAGTAAGGATGGAATGAATAAGGATGGATTGAGTGAGGATGGATTGAGTGAAAATAGATTGAGTAAGGATGGAATGAGAAAGGTTGGATTGAGTAAGGATGGAATGAATAAGGATGGATTGAGTAGGGATGGACTGGGTAATGATGGATAGCGTAAGGATGGATTAAGTGAGGTTGGATTGAGTGAGGTTGGAATGAGTAAGGTTGGAGTGAGTAAGGTTAGATTTAGTAAGGATGGATTGAATAAGGATGGATTGAGTAAAGATAAATTGAGTAAGAATTGAATGAGACAGAATGGATTTAGTAAGGATGGATTGAGTAAGGATGAATTGAGTAAGGATTGAATGAAACAGAATGAATTGAGGAAGGATGGATTGAGTAAGGATGAATAGAGTAAGGATGGAATGAGTAAGGTTGGATTGAGTAAAGATGGATTGAGTAAGGATGGATTGAGTTTAAAATTCAGTGATGGTGGTGGACCAAACCCCTATAGAGTAAAAAGTAGATGTTGGATTGAGTTTTGATGGAATGAGTATTGATGGATTGAGTAAGGATGGATTGAGTAAGGTTGGATTGAGTATTGATGGAATGAGTAAGGATGGATTGAGTAAGGATGGATTGAGTAAGGATGGATTGGGTAAGGATGGATTGAGTAAGGATGGATTGAGTAAGGTTGGATTGAGTAAGGATGGATTGGGTAAGGATGGATTGAGTACGGATGGATTGAGTTACGGATGGATTGAGTAAGGATGGATTGATTAAGAATGGATTGAGTAAGGATGGATTGAGTAAGGTTGGATTGAGTATTGATGGAATGAGTAAGGATGGATTGAGTAAGGATGGATTGAATAAGGATGGATTGAGTAAGGATGGATTGAGTAAGGTTGGATTGAGAAAGGATGGAATGAGTAAGGATAGATTGAGTAAGGATTGAATGAGAAAGGTTGGATTAAGTAAGGATGGAATGAATAAGAAAGGATGGATTTAGTAAGGATAGATTGAGTAAGAATGGATTTAGTAAGGTTGGATTGAGTAAGGATAGATTGACTAAGGATGGATTAGGTAAGGATGGATTGAGTAAGGTTGGATTGAGTAAGTTTGGATTGGGTAGGGATGGATTGAGTAAGGTTGGATTGAGTAAGGTTGGATTGAGTATGGTTGGATTGAGTAAGGATAGATTGAGTAAGGATGGATTGAGTAAGGATGGAATGAATGAGGATGGAACAAGTAAGAATGAAATAAGTAAGGATTGAATGAGTAAGGATGGACTAAGTAAGGATGGATTAAGTAAGAATGTAATGAGACAGAATGGATTAAGTAAGGATGGAATGGATTGAGTAAGGATGGAATGAGACAGAATGGATTGAGTAAGGATGGATGGGGTAAGGATGGATTGGGTAAGGATGGATTAAGTAAGGTTGGATTGAGTAAGGTTGGAATGAGTAAGGTTGGATTGAGTAAGGATGGATTGAGTAAGGATGGATTGAGTAAGGTTGGATTGAGTAAGGATGGATTGAGTAAGGTTGGATTGAGTAAGGATGGAATGAAAAAGGTTGTAGTGAGTAAGGATGGATTGAGTAAGGATGGATTGAATAAGGATGGATTGAGTAAGGATGGATTGAGTAAGAATTGAATGAGACAAAATGAATTGAGTCAGGAAGGAATGAGTAAGGATGGATAGAGTAAGGATGGAATGAGTAAAGATGGAATGAGCAAGGTTGGATTAAGTAAGGATTGATTAAGTAAGGATGGAATGAGGCTGGAGTAAGGTTGGGTTATAGTGTCCTCTATTCCGTAGTGCAGGTCTATCATGGATCAATGTAATTAAGAAGGACGGAGAGGAGAGAGAAGATCAATAGAACAGGGGAGAGAATACTAGGAGACGGAAACATACCTAGAGCAAGGAGGAGAAGAGAGGGACAAATCAATAGGAAAGAAGGATAGGATAGATAGATAACACCTAATGTGAGTATAAATCAATGATTGAAACTGATGATATGAAGGATGTACATAGAATGTAAATCGTGTCCTATTTGAAAATTCAAGAAATGAATAATTGAATCTAAACAAAAAATCTAAAATCTAACAATCAGAAATGATAATCTGAATGAATTCTTGTTTTCAAGAGGACTAGCTCCTCCTAAATCTGCAGGCATTGATACCTGAGCTGAGATGTATCCAGGTTTAGAGGAAAAATAGCTCCTCCTGGTTGGGATGAATACCTGAGCTGAGATGTATCCTGGTTTAGAAGAGAAAGAACTAGCTTCTTTTGAACCTGCAAGGATAGATACCTGAGCTGAGATGTATCCTGGTTTAAAAGAGAAAGAACTAGCTCCTCTTGAACCTGTAAGGACGGATACACCATATTTATAGCACTCAGCAGTGTTCTACAAGCCTCTAGAGATATCCTGCAGAACAAATATCAGTTATTTGAAAATTTAAATTTAGAAAACCCTTAAAAGTTTTGGATTCAACCCCAAAAAAGTTCTCCGAACAGAAGAACTACAAAAAGTTTCTCAATAAAATATTTTGTCCACAAATTTTTTTCCTGCTAAATATTCCAACCACAAAACTTTCCTTTCACAAATGTTTCTACCACAAAAGGTTTCCTTCTACAACATTTCACCTTCGCAAAAAGTTTCCTCGCAAAACATTTTAACTTCAGATTGCTTTTATTATTTTAAAAATTGAACGTTTTATGGCAAAAATAAATCTGTGGGGGAATAACTCTTTTATTTTGAGGGGGGGGGGGTTTAGGAGTTTAGGGAACATTTTGTTAGTATCTCTTTTAGATTGTTAAATTTAGCAGCTAAAATTCTTCAGGTGATGTTTACCTATAAGAAAATTTCTCATAATTGTCAATGATGCTCCAGAGCAGCTCTTGCAACTGTTTTATTCTAGACTTTTCTAGCTCCTCCGCCCAGCTTCTATCTCTGTTGAAGAAAGCCTGTAGGGATACAAGAAGGCAGGATATACTGGTCCCATCACCTTCGGTCAGATGGGCATCGTTTTTTACGAACGAAATTTTTAAGAACTAACCAAATTTTTCGAAAAAAAGGTTGTCATTCAGAAAACAAAACGAATGATGGACAACCAAAATGGATTGTTCAGAGAAATGAAAAATGTATCGTTTTTTTAAAATGAACAAAAAATTAAACTAATGATTTTTGAACGAACTTTAAAAAACCAAAGTTTTTTTACTGAACTAAAGATTTTCCAATGATTTGGTTAAAAAAAACTATTGTTTTTTCATAAACAACATATTTTTTGGAACAAACTATCTTAAAACGATAATTTTTACTGAATAAAACACTATTAAAAATACGAATGAAACATCCGTCATTCACGAACGATGAACGAACGAAATGAAAAAGAGTCAAACGTGCCCATCTCTACCTTCAGATACTGCAGCTTCCAATAAAAAGAGAACCCTGTGGAAGTGTGCTAAGTCCTGGGTCCTCTCATTTAGTGTAGAATCTAGGGTCCCGGCGCATGATGTCGCAACTTTTTCAGAGGCAACAGCATGGGAACATTGAAGCCCGACATGCCGCAGTAGTGTTGCATAAATCTGCTGGGTAGATGCCAAATTTCCCTTCTTTGTCTGTGCTTGAGTACTTTCCTCCGGGAATCCCAGTTTTCTTGCAATAAAAGCCGGAGCTTGATGTCCAGGGTTACTGAACTGATCCACGTGGTCGCCTGTAGCACCCCAAATGCAGTTGTTGACTGTGTCAAAAACTGTCGCAAAATCTGATAGAGTTCCACCACGACCGAGGGATGAATTAATACAGTCTGAGAAATCATGTTTGCTGCTAAACTGTCCATCTCTACATTTTCATGAAAATTTTATTTTATTTTATTTACACTTCGTATTTAAACGTACTTCAAATTCATATTTTTAAATCACACAAAAACTGAAATTATAAATATTGATCAAAAGATCGAGACCTTCTTAAAATAACTGTTTAAATCGTTCTATTTAATGAAAGTTTAAGGGTAACAAAGTAGAAAAAGAGATAAAATAGTTCGATCAGAGCTGAAAACTTTAGAACGGTAGATATCAGGATTAATGCTTAATCCACTCTTTTTCTTAATCTCCAGATTAAATATTGCTTATACTCCTCATGAACTTAATCTCCAGATTAATTAACCGGTCGGGATTAAGGATATCACATTCTAAAGTTTTCATCTCAGAGCCAAAAACTTTAGAATGATGGATATCGAGATTAATGCTTGATCTCCTCTTTTTCATAATATCCAGATTAAATAATGCTTGTTATCCTCTTGTTATTAATTTCCCGATTAATTTACTAATCGGGATTAAGGTCTCATTCTAAAGTTTTTAGCTCAGGTTGTTTTGTCTTAATAATTTTTAAATAAAATGTTCCTAGTAGAGTAGCACTGAGAGGTTGCTAGAACTCTATTGGATGCCCCAGGGTTCCCTCCTCCCAACAAACTTCGAGCTATTTGAGCTCCAGCACTTTGGCTGTTCACTACAGGACTAAACATAAAATTATTATTTAAAATCCAAACTTGTTTAATTGACTCACCTCAGGATTGTAATGAATGTTCCACATGTGAGCATTGGTGTAGAAACAAGTGTCTTGTAAGATATACCAAGAGAAGTTGAATTTGTGTCCTAAAAAGTATCAACTTTTATAATACTTTGTGATATTGAGGGCTTCCCCCCTTTTATCAGTGGTATTGTTTTTAAAACTATTGAGATGCATTTTTATTTGTGGGTTTCAAAATAAGAAAATTTGGCCTGTGAACATCTTTTTTAAACTTTTAAGAATTTAAGATTGTTTTTATAGATCATTTTGATTGTTGAGCGTGAGACCACCGATATGGGAGATGCAAGAAAAAATCAGATAATTACTTTTGCAGGATTGGTTGAGTTAGCTGCTCCTGGAGCCACCTGCACTGGTTGAGTTGAGGTACTAGAAGAGTTTGAGCTTGAGCTAGAGCTAACACGAGCTAGGTTAGCGCTGATTCTAGCTAGGTTTGCTACTGAGGCTGCAGTGCTAGACTCAGTCTGAGGAACGGATACTGATGGATCTAAAAAACAATTCTAGGAGTCTAAATTTATAAATACTAGGAATCGAAACATAAAAATTCGAAAAGTCGAAACTTATAAATCCTAGAAGTCGAAATTATAAATTCTAGGAGTTGAAACTTATAAATTCTAGGAGTCGAAACTTATAAATTCTAGGAGTTGAAACTTATAAATTCTAGAAGTCGAAACTCATAAATTCTAGAAGTCAAAACTTGAAAATACCAGGAGTGGAAACTTATAAATTCAGTGGTGCTTACTGTTTATAAAAAGGTAAAATATTATTTAATTATGCTATAGCTACCTATATCTACTGCTGAAGAGCGGCGCAAAGGTTTGGATTTTCTACTGAAAAAAAACATTAGGTTTTTTTGTCTTTTAAAAGTTTCTTTGTTATCTTAACCCCTCCCCCCCTCCCTTTATTATTTTTAGGATTTAGTTCATGAAAAGATTATGAATTATAATACAATGGCGTATTTTTGAAATGTTTTTAATTAGGTCAAATATTTTTAATCATCTACTTCATAGATGATGTCATTGTCTTTTTTGAAATATGGAAGGCTCACTTAGACCCGATGTAAGCATGATTTCAAGTGGAAAAATGGCAATGTCTGATCCTCAACGATACAATTGAAATATTTAACCGATCAAAAATGTGGAGGATATTATCGTTTTTGTAGGTTTAATAAGATTTAATTATGATATTTCTTACATGCAGTAGAAATACGCAAGTCACTTGTGTATAAAGAAACCACCACAATTAAAAATTAGTTTGCAAAATTACATACATTGTATTCAAATCCTACTGGATCGGACGACGCTTTTAAGGGTACCGTTGTGAATCTGGAAAGGCCATCTTTGCATAGAAGGGTCACTTAGAATTACTTTTGCAACCCTACCTAATAATATGTTCTAGACCCTGGAGCTTTAAACCTGGTTCTTCACGTTTACTCAGGACAACCCTTGGTCTGGTAACCTAAACAAAAGGGACCGTTCAGTATGTTTGGGGGAAATAGTGTCTAAATAATTGTATTTTTAGTTTTTACCCATTTTTAAACATTTCTGAAGATTTTAATTGTGCTCTGTAAACTGACTATCAAAGTTTTATGTTTTGAAATTTAAAAATAAAATTTGAGTTCCAATTTTTTTCAACAGAAAGAGTCGGATTAAATTCCGACACTGAGGGACACCTTCGAGTGGCAAGATTGTCATATTTGTGTTCTAAAAACAAAAATGATATGTCTCAGAAGGCCCAATATTAATAAAAAAGTCCTTACCTTAACTGCATAACTGTTCTTATCAACAGTAAATACATCTAGGATGATAATGTACGCAAAAGGAGAACTCATTCCGTTCTCCACATTTGTATTGATGGCCCTTAACAAAATATTCGTATTCTACTAATCTATTAGGTTGTTAACTAATCTCCTGTTCTCAATATATCTCAGTGATTCTACTAATCTATTAAACACCAGGGATTAGATTGTTAACTAATCTCCTGTTCTCAATATATCTCAGGGCTTCTACTAATCTATTAAACATCAGGGATTAGGTTGTTAACTAACCTCCTGTTCTCAACATATCTCAGGGATTCTACTAATCTATTACACACCAGAGATTAGATTGTTAACTAATCTCCTGTTCTTAATATATCTCAGGGCTTCTACTAATCTATTAAACACCAGGGATTAGGTTGTTAACTAATCTCCTGTTCTCAATATATCTCAGGGATTCTACTAATCTATTACACACCAGGGATTAGATTGTTAACTAATCTCCTGTTCTCAACATATCTCAGGGATTCTACTAATCTATTACACACCAGGGATTAGGTTGTTAACTAATCTCCTGTTCTCAACATATCTCAGAGATTCTACTAATCTATTACACACCAGGGATTAGGTTGTTAACCAATCTCCTGTTCTAAACATATCTCAGGGCTTCTACTAATTTATTACACACCGGGATTAGGCTGTTAACTAATCTCCTGTTTTCAACGTATATCAGGGATTCTACTAATCTATTACACACCAGGGATTAGGTTGTTAACTAATCTCCTGTTCTCAACGTATCACAGGGCTTCTACTAATCTCTTACACACCAGGGATTAGGTTGTTAACTAATCTCCTGTTCTTAATATATATCAGGGATTCTACTAATCTATTACACACCAGGGGTTAGGTTGTTAACTAATCTCCTGTTCTCAACGTATCTCAGGGCTTCTACTAATCTATTTCACACCAGGGATTAGGTTGTTAACTAATCTACTGTTCTCAATGTAAATCAGGGATTCTACTAATCTCTTACACACCAGGGATTAGATTGTTAACTAATCTCCTGTTCTCAACTCACAGGGCTTCTACTAATCTCTTACACACCAGGGATTAGGTTGTTAACTAATCTCCTGTTCTTAATATATATCAGGGATTCTACTAATCTATTACACACCAGGGGTTAGGTTGTTAACTAATCTCCTGTTCTCAACATATCTCAGGGCTTCTACTAATCTCTTACACACCAGAGATTAGATTGTTAACTAATCTTCTGTTCTCTCTGTATCAGTCAGCAGTCAATAGGTCTTATACTAATCTAATGTACAGCAGGGATTAGGTCGTTAACTAATCTCCTGTACTTTCTGTATAATTCAGTAATGATTAGGTATTACAGAAAATTACAGAAAATGTACCTAATCCAGTAAAATTCCATCCCATTAGAAATCAAGTTTATGGTCACCGCGGACCCAGCTTCAATCTAAATTTGTTAAAAATGAGAAAAGAACAGAAAAAAGTTTTAATTTTCTTTTGTATGTATTGTAAATATATTCAATTTGGTGTATAATTCTGCAAAAAATCTAAAGCACATTTCAGAGTTTTCACAAAATGTATTTTCACTTATCAGGTCGCATATGAGAGTAAAAACTGGCTAAAAGCAAAATTGTTGTTTTCTGATCATACCAAAGTCAAATAGAAATTCGTTTCAATGAAAAAAGCATGACTAAACTTTCATTAAACCTTCATAGTTGAAAATTATTAAAAAGAAACAGAAAAGAATACTTTCCATTTTAAATTTTTAACGCTGCGTCATTATCATATATTTGTTGTGTAATTTTGTTTGAATTGCGTCAATTACCTGAAGGCAGGCAGACTGCGTCAATTCTGTTTTGACCTCTAGAGTGTCAGGGTTGATCACTGTTGCTAAGTATTCACAGTTCCCTGATTTATGTAATTTATACTCATATATATATATTTATATATAATATAGTTAACATTGTATATAAGAGATCTTTGATGAGACAATTAAACTCTTTAAAAAAAAACGTAAAAATATAAAAACCAATTTGCAAAAAATTGTTTTTATTTTTTAAAATTATATTTAACAACTTTTATATCGAGTGATTAAGAAAAAGGATATGTGCTATATTTTGAAAATCCTGGAATGTTAAAAATAAATGCGCAAAAAGTTCGAGGATTTATATGTTGATAAAAACCTTGTTTTTCTTGGTCTAGGCTCTTATGCAGAAGAACCCCGTCTGCCAAGCTGATAAAACCCTGAAAATATGTTTTCTATCATTTTTACTTTCTGAAGTTAACGACCTCTTCTCCCAGAAAATTAGGTTAATGTCAATTCACCCTCTTTCTTTAATTCAATTCAAACGGCGCTTTACTAGAGATAACAGATTTCTTAAACTGAATAACAACTAGCCAACAATATAATTGACTCCCAAACCCAGCCCCCTTAGTCTGCATGTCCTTCCTGTCCTAAATCTTGAACCCGGATCCCTTGTTCTGCATGTCCTTCCTATCCTAAATCTTTAACCTGATCACCTTGTTCTTCATGTCCTATCTGTCCTTAATCTTGAACCCCTTTGACTGGATGTCCTACCTGTCCTAAATCTGTGTTGATAGAGTAGATAAATCCTTGAAAAGTTCCGTTCAGTCCTGACCCCAGCTTAGCTAAACCACAGCCTATGCAAGTACGCTTTATTTTAAACTACATATACATTTTCGATCATAAAGGGCCTTTAACATTATTTCAAGTGACCCTAAATCTAAAAAGTTGCATGCCGGGCCTGAAGCACAACCGTACAATGTATAGGCTGCAACGTTGTTTGTCTGTCTAGAAAATACTTTTAATTTCCTTTTTATCACTTTATAGAAAATAGCAACAACAACAAATTGTAGATAGAGAAACAGGAATAACTCGATAACTCGATAACAAAGGTTTAAAGGATACAGTTGTGAATCCGACATGTCCCTTTAAAGTATATGATAACTTATAAGTTAAATTTACGTCGACAATCTCTTTATGGGGAAATTCTAAACATTTACTATCAACTCTTTAATAAAAGTTTAATTTTCTTTTTTGATCATTAATACATATTACTTTTGAATTGATCTTATTCATATTACAACTTGGGGACTTGTATGTAAATAAAAGTCTTCCAAAAAGATTCTTGATCAAATAAATGGTTAAACCTTTTTGTCGAATGTAGTTGAAGTTAGGTTATATTTTTGATAAATAAAAGGAAGATTTTTTGTTAAATATTGTTAAGATAATAAGTTGAATATGTATAGGTTCGATTTTTGGTTTAACAAATTATTAGATAAAAATAAGAATATTTAGTCAAATTATGTTCAAATTTTGACAAAACTTTCAGTTTCATTTTAAGTAAGATTTTGGGGTCAGAAATTTTTAAAATACATGGCTTTTTTGTAACAATTTTTATTTATTTTTGTAAATTTTAATCAGTGGATCACCCTCAACTATAAGCTTTCGATATATATATACTGCAGTGATTTGCAGTACACTGACCGAAGAAATAGTGGGGTTTAGTGGAGAGTGATATATTCAATTATAATTATTTCAGAAGTGTACGCAACTTTTGTACTGCAGTGTATTGTCTCTGGGCGGTAATGTAAACACAAGACGGATGTCGAAGCGTGACATGGGATTCATCTGTCACATCAAAAATCAATAAAATATTCTGGTTATAGGAAACTACTATGTGAATTATCAAAATTGAATGCTTTTATCAACCTTGGATAGTAAACGAACACTGGTGCTTCTATTCTTGTTTACAAATTTCGCCCAGAGAGAACTGGTTTCAACGTGTTCAATATGTACGCAGAGTATACGCAACTGCAATTAACTTTCCTTGCATTATAACCTTGGTCTGCACCTGTTAATCCGGTTAAAAATAGATAAGTTCCATCTGTAGCTATCGTTCTTCTTCCTTCTTCTGATCCTGGAACAATATATTTGATTTAAAGGGCTTTTAAGCGTAATTTCATTTGACCTTTCCTTTATAGAAAGGCATGTCCGATTCACAACGGTACCCTTTAAACCTTTGTCCGGACAATGTTGTTCAAACAAAAGTTTAAAGGGTATCCTTTTAAATCGGACATGCCACTCTATAAATGGAAGGTCACTTCAAAATACGCTTACTGTCCCTTTAAGGCTAAAACTTTTTGTTTTGATAGTGCTAAGCTGCATCGACCTAACTCGATCAGCATAACCTTTTAAATTATAGGATATGTGTTAATTTACAGAAAATCTGAGAGTTAAACTTGAAATGACTCGGTGCACTTTAAAAATAGATTTGCGACATAATCTTTTTGAAATTTGAATCCAGAAAGCCTTACGCACTTTTTAAATATTGTATTGTATCCCAAAGGAACGTGCTTTTGCCACAAACTCTGGTTTTCTTATACCAATATATTTGCAACTCAATATTGTTGACCACAGATATTTCATACTATAGGAATTCTTTTAGATCAAATAGTCTACGTTTAAAATATAAAAGGTTTTCACCATCAGGTTCCAAAGATGTAAATTTGTGGCGTATAGTCTTCATTACATACCAGATATTGAAGATGATTTTAATGTTGTACCCATGTTTATTGGTCCGCCCTGAACTTACCAGGGGGTCCAGAAGGAAGTGGTAGAGGGTCATCAAACCAGAAACCAGTTTTATATCTAGCACCCTAGAATCAGAATTCGAATTTAATGAATTTGAGCTGCGTCTCAAATCTGCTTAAACCAGTTCCAATTGAGCGCCGGCTTAAATCTTGAAACATTATATACAATTTTAAGTGGAACCAACCATAGGTTAGGTTAGGTTAGGCCTCAGATTTATTTAATTTATCGTTATATTACAATACATTCGTATTACAAAAGCTGTGCAAGTGCAGAGTTTATAAAATGTCAGAATTAATGGATTACCCTGTCACTATAGGGATTATACCATCTTATATTGCATAATCCAATAAAATCCAGTGTACAGTGTGGTCATACATTGTACATACCTGCAGTACAGGTGGTACACTGGGCCCTCCCTCCAGTGCACCTATGCAAAATATTCCTTATAGATAGGTGCCCTTTAATATTTTATTTTCAATATCATGCCTTAACTATTTTTTTATTAAATATTTTGTTAGACTATACTTCTAGAGTTTTTTATTTTTTATGCATTTTATTTAATTCGACTTCAATTTCAATGTAGGAAATTGATAACATGCAAGATTTCAGTCTCATTTAACTTTGTTTTATTATAATTAATAAGGACTGCAAACGTAACTTCAAGTAACTCTCCATGCAATGATGGCGAAGTCGGATTCACAACGGTACCCTTGAGATCTTAATGTGGAAGATATTTTCATTTTCTGACTCGACAAGTGATTATTTTTGCGAATTTCCTAATTCCCTCTTATAAGCAAGAAATACGCAAGTCACTATTGCAGAGACCCCGCTTATGAAATTATCAGTTTAAAGAAACAAAAACATGAATATTTAATTTGTATTTGAGCAGATCATTCGGTCTAAAGGGTACCGTTGTAAAGCGGACATTGCCATCTTTGCATGAAGGGTCACTTGAAATTACGCTTTCAATCTTTTTAACTTAAAATAAACAACCTACTTAGAATATAAATGATATCATTGACAGGAAGGTGTTGTACAGTTTTTAGCTGATTCAGTATGTACAGAGTATGCAGTACAGTTCTGGTAGAATTGCTTGCACAGGCCAGGGCCACCAGGCAGGCAGCAGGCAGCACAATCTCATCGCTGGGCTCACTGGATGAAAGCCTGATTAAATTAAAAAGTAAATTAAACCCGGGAACAATAAAATTATATGAGAAAAAAGTATTCACTAATTTTAATATAAACATATAACTGGGCTTTCAGGTTGAACCCTTTGATTTTAGGTCTTAAATGTTTCTTGTATGCCATAATTTTTTACTTAAAAATCTAAACATTTTCGCAGATTTTAATTTTCATTGGCGGATTTTTCAGATATTACAGATAAAAAATTAGGCCTGATTGGTTATCATGTTTTGAAGTTTATTGGAGACATATAAACAAGTCAAAAGACAAATTAAATATATGATCATCTACAGGATGTCCCTAGAAACATGAGAATTAAATGAAATTTTTTTTAATTGTCAATGTAAATGACATTTTTATCGTTTATATTTTGATTGCATACTTGTGTACTGTAGTAAAATGAGAAATTATGTTACAGTAATTCCTTTTCACTGTTTAATCTTGCATAAATGTTACAGAACATCATACAACGTTTTGCAGAATAACAAAACAGCCCTTGTACGTTTAAATAAATGTACAACGCTAATTCTTAACAAAGACGATTTTGAATGCGTCGCTTAATTCCCATGTTTATTGGGACACCCTCTAGAATACATACCTAACTATCCCAGAACTATCTTCACCCAACCAACGACACAGTAAATTCTCTGAAAAAAAAAATTAATTATGAAAAAAATGTTTAGTAAAAAGTTTGTAATGCAGAAAAGCAAAAGTCAATAGATGGGTTATCCACTAAATAACCCAAGATGTACAATTAAGGATTGGAAGATCTAAGCCTCAAAATCTTCACAAATACATTTTCCGAAGTGTATCATTTATACAAAAAACTTTGAACCCTATTGGACATAATATTGAATTAACTTTTTAATCTTTAAGTTATTACTCTACCAAGTTACCTATATTCATATTAAAGGTTATTTTTTATGTTTTTCTAATTGTGCTTAATTCTTACTCCTACAGAAGATATAAGTTTAAAAAATGAAAACTAAAAACTGAAAAAAGTATTGGTTAAATGATTTATCGTTTTGGTTAATGTCTTTAAATTGCTATTGCAAGATGAGTAAAAAATGTAAAAATGACATAATTTTCAAATATTAGAATTTTTCAGATTATAGCTGTTGAGTGTTGAGCCTCATTAATGAAAAACAAATGATAAAAACGAACTAAAAATGGGGTCTCTTATCTTACCTAGGCCAGTCAGACAATCTGCCGGTTCCCGGAGAGAAAGTGGGGGACACTCCCTTAAACTCTGCAGTAGGATGGTTGTTGTTATACCACAGAGACCAGGGTCAAGTCTAAATATATAAATTATATTATTCTCTTCATGCATAGCCACATGGGTGGTTATGTTACTTAGAAAGGGACTAAAGACATGAGTTGTTAGTAGGGTTTCCAACCAATTGGAAAAATCGTTTTTTTAAAATTTCGCATTTTTGTTTCGCAAAAAAAAGTGGCCATTTTTTCGTCCTTCGTTTAGAAAGAAATGCGAAAATTTTCATTTTTCACAAAATTATTCGTTAATCTGTTTTGCGAAAAAGAAAATTGTGTAAACTTCGCGGAAAATGCAAAATTTAACCAAAAAAATGCAAAATTCTTTTCGCTAAGTTTATTTTTTCAAAAAAAAGGCTTTCCCTGGAAACCCTATTTGTTAACAACCCTCCATATGGGTGGCTTCTGTTCGGCTCAAAAGTCACAACGATACCCTTTAAACCTTAGCACAGACGCCTTTAAAGGGAATTTTCACATTCTCAGTTTTCCTTGAATACACATTTAGGTTTTCAAAATTTTTCAAATGTTTTTGGACATTTGAATTCACTGGGTCAAGGGCTTTTCAGAAGTGTATAATTTGTTGCAATTTGAGCATTTTTTTGCTTAATAGCTATATTTCCCAATAAATATTTGGATTTTTGCTAAGGAAATGAGTTTTTGTCACAAACTCAGATTTGTTAAACCCAAAATCTCTGCAACTGGATAGTGTAAAACTTTGATATTTCAAACTCANGGGTAAATATGGTTGATAAGATGTGAAAAATTATTCATAAAGATTCTGATACTTTTGCGGGAAATTCTCTTTTCCGATTTAGCATGCAAATCTCAAAGTGTATAAATACTAAAGTGGAACAGACTAAGGCAACGACGACAGGTTGGGCCATAAGGTTTTATTTGGTTTGGAAATAATTGCATGAAAAGATTTCGTTTGGAAAGTAAAGACTAGAAAAAATAGACTCAAGACCCATGTAAAAGTTGTCTTCAGTAAGAGCTTCGAAATTTTCATAATAAAAATAAAATTTAATTACTTTGTACAAATCTTCCCTTGCATTGGAATTTAAATATTTGACAAACAAATTTATTCAGTCAAATGCTTTTCTCAATTCTAAATGTGAAAATTGTTCCTCAAATGGTTTTTGCCGTTGAATTTCAAAAATCGTCCAAACACTCTGCACACTGAAAACTCTGGTTCAATTCAAGTACCAGGCCGACTTTTAATCAGCTAGAGCAAGCGTTGCAGAGAGTAAAAGTCAAAACGGATTCTAGTGTGCAAAAACCTACCTTGCTTGGGATTCAATAAGAGGAAATATAAGCATGAGACTGAGTTTGGAAGAGAATGAGCTAGAGCCATCTGTTGGTGAGTTTCCATAACTCTTTCTGCCAGTTGTTTCCTCTGCACTGCAACTTTTCTCCAACTCTCTCCACTTTTGTTTGGCACGCCAAAGCTGTGTCAGAGCGCTATAAACAAAAATGTTTAGTAAAAAAGTATTTTTAAATTAATTTTTAATTAAAAAACTTTTATTACCTTGTTCTGTATTGAATCAACGTTTTAAAGGAGCTGGTCTCATTTCTAGTTAAAAATTATCGTTAAATAAATTCAAACTCAAATGTTTATAATAAATGTGACAGGTAAATATTCAAAATTTAAAAAGAAAATCCGCAATCGCTTTTCCTCTTGAAGCGGCCCTAAGATATGTTTGCGCTGTTTTCTGGAAGAACCCCGGTCAAAAGGAGCAACGGACAAGGTTGCTTTTAGAATACGCTAGTTAAATTGTCGAAAAAAAAGAATAAAGAATCAACTTGAATCAATAAAAAATTGTTTCACATTAAATATCAGATTTTTATGTCAGGAATAGACGATTGCGAATTATATTGCTTACACACATAGATGAGTTTCGGCATCAGCGTTTACAACAAAGTGATTACATCATCATGGATGAATAAATTCATCCATGGCTCACTTACATACCTCGCAAATAATTGTATTCTTCTGCATAATTCATCTGTTTCAGATTCATCAAGCCAACTCATATCATCCTATTCATTTATTCATTTATTCATTTATTAATTTAATAATCTATTTAATTATTCATTTATTCATTTATTCATTTATTGATTTATTCATTTATTCATTTATTCANTAATTTAATGAATTGGAGAGAGGTCGCTGATATATCTATACCACTGGTTCAAATCTTGAATCACCGATTCAAAGTTAACGAATCATTAGGATTTGAACTGGTATTAGGTAGTTCAGCCACCTCTTCAATTCATTAAATTCAGACCTGACTCACAAGTCTAACTTATTAAAAGTAAATGTGATTTTGAATATTTAAATAATTTTGTATATATTTTTCAAAAATGGAATTATCTGGTAATTTCAAATACAAATTTGAAAACAACGTAACATATAATTTTTTAAAGAAAAGTTGTGACAGTTTGTTTTTAAAGTGACTGTAACAATATTTCAAGCGAACCTCAATATGTATGTAATATGTATAGTGACATGACTGATTCAAAACAGGAAACCTTAAAACTTTTTCCAATCAAGAATCATAAAATTATAGTTATTTTCATTTGTAGCTTCTCTATAAAAGTGCCTTGCGGATTACTAATTACAAATTTAAACAGTGGAGTAAATTGGAAGAATTAAACACTTTTCACGCAAGAAAATTTTTTCAACATTGATGAGAATAGGGCATTTCCCTCTAACCGGAGAGTCAATTGAAATACAAGAATTGATTGAGATTGACTTTCTATATTTTATACAGTGAGACTCATAAAACTGTGAAATAGGAAAACGACATTAAAGCTATCTTATTTTTTTTGGTGTCGTTATAAATCAAACAGTTTTACCAAAGGTCGAAAAACAAATTATGTATTTAGTGAACTGGGTCTGTGCACACTGCACATTTGCTGTGTTTCTGTACATTGTACTCTTAAACAACATAACTTGAGTTCAACAATCTTCTGTTTTTAACACAGTTTTATATGTCCCACTGCAGAGTTCGCTAACCTAAGCCGGAGACAGGCAGGATAAAAACTTCACTCTCCATACGGAATATTTACAGATTTATAAAAAAGGTTCAGATTTTGGAATTCATCATTTTGGAGCAAAAAGAGACGGATTTCAGAGTACGTGTTTAGCTTGTTTAGAAATAACTTTACTTCAAACAAAGAAACGTAAAATGTGAAGAACTTCAACAAAGGCCAGGCTGCAGTTTCGAGAGTCCTCGAAAAAGGGGAGGAGAGTCCAAGAAAAATTTGAGGAGGAGTACCCAAAAAAGGAAGGGGAGGGGGGGGGAGTCCA
>NW_019397013.1:64496-72170 GCF_000591075.1 Eurytemora carolleeae | reverse complement strand
CCCCCCCCCCTTCCTTCCCGGCTTCCTTGCTTTCTATCTTGTCACTAGGCTTTTACAAATCAAAATATTCCGACTCAATTTTTAAAAGTGCAACAAAGAGAAATTTCTGTAACTTTTAAAAGTGCAGAAAATAATGAAAATGAAACGAATAAATGAACAAAGAAATTGGGTTATCTCTGAACATACAGGGTTACTCATAAAGGATGAGACCGGAAACAACGATTTAAAGGTTAAATTAAGTCTTCTGCTTTGAATATAATCGTTTAATGGCATATTAAATGATTTGATGAAGAAAAAAGTTTACCGTTGCAGGGATTCATGAATATTAGTTAACAAACAATATAAATTATGTACAGTCGTCTCTGCAGTCTCACCCTGTATTAAATACAGTGTTCGCAAAAAAAAAGATACTCTTGCGTTTAAGGCAAATATTTAGACTTTCAGACTCAGAGGCTATCGGTGTTATTTTAATTGAATCTGAATTTAAAAAGGGGAATGTCCGATTGAAAACGGTATTCTTTAAACTGCAAACTAGACAGAAGGAGAAGACCGGATCTGTTCTTCATTTTAAAAATAAAAACATAGATACAGGGTGTTCCACGAAACATAACAGCTGGTGAATAGCTTTGAATGTCTTCTTCCATGTACTTTATTGGAAATTAAAGAATTTTTGCAGTTTATTTCGTTAAAAAATCTTTTTACTCATATATATTTTACTTTGAAATCAGTTTTAATTTAAATTTATTTAAGAAGACATTTAAAACTATTCACTTACTGTCATGTTTCCCGGGACACCCTGTACATAATTCCTATCTACAATTAGACAAAAATTTCAGGGTGCCGTTGTCATACGTACGAACAGGGTGTCCCACGAAACATGACAGTTAATGAAAAGTTTTGAATGTCTTCTTCCATATCAAGTATCATGTATTAAAGACTTTTCGCAGTTTATTTTGCTAAAAGATCTTTTACTTAACTATATTTTACTTTATTAGATATTAAAGAAATTTTGCAGTTTGTTGCGTTAAAAAAATCTTTTACTCATATATATTTTACTTTGAAATCAGTTTTATCATAAATTTATTCAAGAGGACATTTAAAACTATTCACCTACTGTCATGTTTCCCGGGACACCCTGTACATAATTCCTTTCTAAAATTATATAGACAAAAATTTCAGGGTGCCGTTGTTATAGTACGACATACATGCAACTCACAATGGATGGTTACTTGAAGCAACTTGAAGTCTCTGTAAGTTATTTTTTTCCTTGCTTTCCGAAGCATCGTTTATAATGAATGGGTTTCCGTAAAAGTTTGGCGGAAAGCCATAGTTTGATTATACGTCTGCAATATTTTTACGAGTTTGTACATTTGAAGAGATGGGAAATTACCCAAAAATCTTGTCAAATTTAATATGCTGAACCCCTGTAACTCGTGTACTCAAAAGTACAAAAATCATGAATGTATTGTTGTCTGAGGCAGAATCTGAAGATTTTCAGGTAAAAATTTTTTAAAAATTTCTAATAAAAGTCTAAATGTGACCTTAAATTTATTAACATTTACCAAAATGCAAAATAGACCTAGACTTCCAAAGTTTTTATGTTAAAAAACCTGGTTTTGATCCATTATTGTGTGCCTTAAGTTTCTGATCAGAAATTATTTGTACAGTGTACACTATACACTACACTGAGCCCGAAATTTAAATTAGTATAGTTGAACGAAACTCCCGAGTTTCCTTTTTTGGGGTCTTATTTGCGTAGATTTTGATTTAAGAGATTGGGAAAAAAATGGAGAATATAAACAAACTATAAAAATAATATTTCATTGCAAAAATATTAATATTCACAAAACTACCTAACCCCATTCGTGAAACCCGGGTTTTAAAACTGGTTTTAAGAACGATACCCTGTTTTAAGTTTTGGGCTCTGCACACTATACACTGCACACATGTGCATTGTACACTGAACAAAGTTAAGTTCGGAAAAAGAATACAATTGTGCTGGTCCAGAATAACGGACAGTCATTGGTTTTTTATTTTTCGAAACATAATCGCTATAATTTTGACTTCGTACTTTATAAAGTTTGAGAAAAGAAATTAATAATGGTGGAACAAAACTTCAGTAAGGTTACAGTGAGGAACAAAAATCCCGGAAAACCGTTCAACACGATCAAAGTTTCAACTCGGTCGATCAACACCGCTTCTCGATCGACGAAAATGGCGACTCTGCCAGCAAAAATGGCGCGAACTCCCGTCACCAAGGCCAAATTCTTTACCTCTACAATAAACAAGAAAAAAGATGAAACGAAAGAGAAAAAGAAGAATCCTGATCTTGAGGAGAAGTTGTCGGTGGCCGATTTGTCCGGTATAAGTGTGATCAAAACCTCTCCACCACCAAAAAGAAAAGTTTTTTTCGGCGATAGACACGCAGAAGCGTTGAAAATAAAGGATGAAAAAGTATTAAGGTATAAGAAAAAGAAATTTTGAATTCACATTGTTTTTATCAGATGTATACTGATGTTCATTTTAAACTGTGCATTGTACATAGTAATTTCTACAATTGACATTGCACTTTGCAAAACAGAGGGNAGTAAAAAAATGTAATTGTCAAACTGGTTTTCTTGCTCTCATAAATTAACATGTTAAGCAGTCATACTTTCCGTGGTTTTTCGTCGGGTTGTTTTTTAAATTCAATTTTATTGAAATGAATGTTATTGCTATTTTTTGTTTTGTTATAGTTATTTTCATGTCTACTATTATTGTTAACATTTGATCATAGTTTTCTTTATTGTCATTGTTATTGCTATTGATATTTAAGTTCTATTTTTATTTCATTTGTCATTATTATTGTTTTTAACATTCTTATTCCTATTGGTATTTTTGTTATTACTTTTTTGGTTGTTATTTTTATTATTGTCATTGTTATTACTATCTGTATTGCCATTGTCATTACTACTGTTGTTGTTATTTCGTCGTTAGTGTTATGGTTATAATTGTGTTTTTGTCATTGTTATTGCTATCGTAATTGTGGTTATTGTTGTTGTTAGTGTTATGGTTATAATTTGTGAAATTGACATAGTTATTGCTATTGTGATTGTCATCATTATTGTTATTTTTTGCTATTTTTTTGTTTTTGTTATTGTTATTGTTATTGTTATTGTTACTGTTACTGTTACTGTTACTGTTATTGTTATTGTTATTGTTATTGTTATTAATATTATTGTTATTGTTATTGTTATTGTTATTGTTATTGTTATTGTTATTGTTATTGTTATTTGTTTGTTTTTGTTTTTGTTGTTTTATTGCTTTTGTTATTGGTATTAATTTTTGATTTGATTAGAAGTGCTATTTTTATTGCTTTTGTCATTACTGTTGTTTTTACAATTCTTATTGCTATTGGTATTTTTATTATTACTGTTATGGTTGTTATTTTTGTTATTTTCATTGTAATACCTATTGTTATTGTTGTTATTATTGTTGTTAGTGTTATGGTTATAATTTTATTAATTGTCATTGTTTTTGCTATCTTTATTGCAATTGTCATTACTATTGTTTCACTATTCTATTGTTATTTTGTCATTATTAGTGGTATGGTTATAATTGTGTTATTGTCATTGTAAAAGCTATTTTGCTATTGTTGTTGTTGTTGGTGTTATGGTTGTAATTGTATTATTGTAATTTTAAATGCTACTTTGTTATTGTTATTGTTGTTGTTAGTGTTATGGTTGTAATTGTGTTATTGTCATTGTAAAAGCTATTTTGTAATTGTTATTGTTGTTGTTAGTATTATGATTAGTGTTATGTCATTACTTTTGTTTTTACTATTCTTATTGCTATTGGTATTTTTATTATAAGTGTTATGGTTGTAATTTTTGTTGTTGTCGTTCCTATTGCTGTTTTTATTGCTTATGTTATTGCTAACTTTATTGCCATTGTAATTACTATTATTTTACTATTCTATTGTTTGTTTGTTGTTGTTAGTGTTATGGTTAGTTTTGTGTTATTGACATTGTAATAGCTAGTTTGTTATTGCATGTTATTGCTATTTATATTATTATATTTTTGTTATTGTTATTGTTTTGTGTTATTGGTATTAATTTATGATTTGATTAGAAGTGCTGTGTCAGACCTAGAAAAGAAAGTTTGTAGATTGGAAACCTTAAACTCCGCGGCAAATATCAAAATTAATACTTTAAACACACAGCTTCAGGTAATTTTTCATATGCTTTTATTTAAACATAGATATGTTCGAAGACGCTTTTTTAAATTTAAATTTTAAATTTTTTAAATAAATATTTTGATTGGTTGAGGAGAAGGATCGGTACATCAGAGATCTGGAACTCCGACTTCCACGAGTTCTTCAAGATATATCAAAGTAATTTTAATATAAAAATATTTTACAAATATGCAGTGATTTCACAACATAGCAGAATTGCTGACAGTTGTGGAAAGACCTGAAGATCGTCTTCGATCTTTAAAATAAATTGCGGCAACTGTTTGTCAACCTAATTTTACAAGTATGATACTTGAAAATTATCACATAATAATCCCAGTCCTGCCATTTCCATGCACTGTAGAAAAGTCACACACAAAATTTTAATCTTTTACATAAAACTTTACAGTATAATTTTAAAAGCACAAATTGATTATAAAAGGCAGACTTCATTTTAAAATATGTCAGGATAAGGTTATTTAATTTATGGCAAAAAGTTATAATATATATATAGACTATATTAGATTTATTTAGATCCAAATCTAGTTTTTATTGTAATGTATGTAACCATGATAACTTACCGAATAAAAATAATATATAAAATAAATTAAAGAAATGTGTCCAGGGGTATAGGGGGTAGAGATGGGTCAGGTAGGACTAGAAGAGAGGTTCAAGAATCCATGAGAAGAAATCATAAACTTAACGCGAAGGTAAGAAATTAATTTCCGTTTATCTAAAGCATTATAACTAATCGTATTTTTAAAATCTTTCAACCGTTAAACTAGTCAAATTAGGGTCTTCAGGGTTTTTAGACTTGATCTAAAAAATAAGTATATGGTGTGGTTTTTTGATCGTATTGTAACGGATTGACGTTGAGTTGAAAATAGTTAATGAAAGGCCTATTAAAAGAAAATCAAATTTTTCAAATCTCGCCCGAATTGTGAGCATTTTTCTTTATTCACAACAAATTCATAGATTATTTGTATATTTTGTATTTTGTTGCAAATGATATCAAAAAGAAACCTATTCTAAGCTTCATTTACTTTAACTGGCGAAGAAAACACTTAAGTGACTGTTAAACTCTCAGATTTAAGTGAGATACAACGATTTTTAGCTGAAGAAATACACGAATGGAATTTCACAATTGTATCTTACTCAATAACGCAAATCTATCAGTTTCTTAAGTGTTCTGTTCTGCAGTTTGGGTAAAGGAAGCTTAAAAGAAATTATTGATATTCTTTACAGTTAAAGATATTGAAAATATGTATTTATCAAATTTTGTGTAGAGAAAAATTCCCAAGATTACGTATTGGATTCAGATGAGATTTGAAAACTTTTATTTTCTTTTTAGGTCCTATAATCTGTTTCGTACCATCATAGATTAACACCATATACTTTTTTTAGATCAAGTTCAAAGTCCCTGTTGACCATATATTTGACTAGTATGAAGTAACTTTTCCAAGCCCAGTGTACACCAATATTTAACTATTTTAATTAAAGGAATAGAGTCTTTGTCAAGCCAACTTAGGGTTGCAAACATATACAGATTAGAAAATCAATGTCGTAATCCTTTAATATTTCAAAAAATGTGATCCAACAGAATTCAAAGTTTTAAGTATTAAATAAAGGCATAATAAGAGAAGTTCACCCATCTAATCTCATTCTAAACAGCTCAACCTATCTGTCCTTGGTGAAAACTACGAATTTTATTAAAATGAGTTAATTCTCTTTAAATGAGATAATCTCTTTAAACGAGTTAATCTTTTAGAATGAGTTAATGTTTTTTGAATGCGTTATTCTTTTTGAATGAGTTAATCTTTTTGGATGAGTTAATCTCTTTGAATGAGTTATTCTTTTTGAATGAACTAATCTCTTTGAATGAGTTAATCTCTTTGATTTAGTTGATCTCTTTGAATGAGTTAAACTCTTTGAATGAGTTGATTTCTTTGAATGAGTTAAACTCTTGACTTGAATAGATGAAGGAGTTGGAGTGTGAGCTAGGGTGGAAGGAGAAGGAGAAGGAGGGTTTAAGAGCAGCATGTGATCTTCTCAGAGCAAAGTGTAAGGAGAGGGATCAACATTTCAGGTTTTCTAAATTTCAAACATTTTATCCAAAATAATTGCAAAATATGAATGATTGTTTCAAACTTATCATTATTTTCAGAGAGGTAGGTTTTAGCAGCAAGTCATCTTGAAGTAGGAATTTGGACTTTTCTACACTTAAAAGCTGAGCTTTTTTATTATTATTTAAAACTATTTGAAAATTTGCTATATGCTTTATAAAAATATCAAAAATAAGTTGGACCTGGTTCAAGACTGTTCTTGAAATATTTACAGATTAAATATTTTATGACCAGAGAGTGGCCATCTTTAATGAAGAAAGGAATCAGCTGACGGATCAGCTGATGAGCATGGAGCACATCAAAGAAGAAAATTTGCTATTAGGAAATCTTGGCAAGGCTATCAGAATGTGTTCTTTAAAAGGATTGTCGATGTCATAGTTTCGAGCGACTAGTAAAATTATTTCATATTTCAAATCAGCTTCAAGGCATAACATATCTATACAAATAAGCAATCATAATGTAGTTCTGACTCGCCTTACCAGGATAGGTTGCTAGGATATGATAACGTTACATGTCTGATTCATAACGGTACCCTTGAAACATGTATACAAGTTTACAATAAGGAAGATTACGTCGTTTCAAAAGTATCAAATGCATCTCTTTTGCTGAGACAAAGATTTAAAGGGTATGATTGCGAATCTTGGCATGCAACTCTTTAAATGAAGGAACGTCGGACAATCCCTTTATTTGAAAACAAATTTACCTTTGTTTAAAAGTTTTACCAAGACCTTGAATTCAGAATCTCAGTGCAAGAGCTTGAGCAAAATCAACAGATATCTACAAGGGAGACATTTTTATTTTTTAATTATAAAATTAAAACTTTAATCCATATTTTCTATTTTTAGAAAAGTTGAATGCAGGTCAGCAGGAAATGAATGAAAAACTTAGGTATAGAAAAATTCACCTAAAAATTTCCCGATATTTTTTTACATCACAAAAGTGATAACATTTTTTTTATCTTTAAATCAGGAAAGAATTTTCTTTTAACTGTTTCTCTTTAGAAAATAATCCAACATTTTCACAGCATTTAAAACCATATTTTTTTTCAGTCAAGTTCGGTCTGAAAACACTTTTCTTTATTCCGAAATCAGGTGACTTATATTCTCATAGAGATACTATTCTAGTTCGATCATTATAGCTAGGTTTAATTTATATTCGGAAATCAGGTGACTTATATTCTCATAGAGATACTATTCTAGTTCGATCATTATAGCTAGGTTTAATTTATATTCGGAAATCAGGTGACTTATATTCTCATAGAGATACTATTCTAGTTCGATCATTATAGCTAGGTTTAATTTATATTCGGAAATCAGGTGACTTATATTCTCATAGAGATAC
>NW_019397013.1:0-64220 GCF_000591075.1 Eurytemora carolleeae | reverse complement strand
CACCCATTTCTCACGTTTAATTTATATTTAGTTGTACATTGAGATATTATATTGAGATTTAAATGTTCATGAATGCGTTACGACACTGAGAAAACATGTATGTGTATTGTATATTGTACATGTACCCTTTGCAATTCCATAGACATGTACCATATGTAGTTCCCTTTACGACACTGTACAAACATGTACATTGTACAATCGACATTGTACATTTAGCTTTTTAATGTATGTACATGTATACTTTGTAGTTCCCTTTACGACACTGTACAAACGTGTACAATCTACATTGTACATTTAGCTTTTTAAAGCCATGGACAATGTATGTACATGTATACTTTGTAGTTCCTTTTACGACACTGCACAATGTATATGTATCCTTTATAGTTCCCTGTAAGAAGTGTATAACATGTTTGCAATTTTAGTTCCCTTGACACCGTATGTGCAATGTACATGAACCCTTTGTAGTTCCCTATACGACACCGTACAATCATGTACAATGTACATGTATAGTTTCTCTATGGAGACTATAAAGCCATGAACAAAGGACAATGTATATCATTGATACTTTGTAGTTCCCTTTATGATACTGTACAGCTATGTACAATGTTTGTGTACCCTTTTTAGTTCCCTAAACACTAGCCATGTACAATGTGCGTGTTTTTGTGTGTTTTTTTTTCGGCACTGTATTTACATGTATCCTTTGTAGTTCCCCTTATGCATACTGTACAACCAATTAAAATTTAAATGCATTTTGTTGTTGTTTCTTTTACGATACTGCACAACTATGTACAATGTACATTTATCCTTTGTTGTTCCCTTTACGACATTGTACAACCCTGCACAATTTACATGCATTTTTGTTCTTCCCGTTAAGATACTGTACAACTATTTACAATTTACATGTATTCTTTGCAAGTTCCCTTTATGATACTGTACAAATATGTACAATTTACATGTATTCTTTGAAGTCTCCTTTATGATACTGTACAACTATGTGCAATTTACATTTATATTTTGTAGTTCCCTTTATGATACTGCACAACTATGTGCTATTTACATTTATTCTTTGTAGTTCCCTTTATGATACTGTACAATTTACATTTCATCTTCATAGTTCCCTTTATGATACTGTACAATTTACATTTATTCTCTGTAGTTCCCTTTACGACACTGCACAACTATGTACAATTTACATTTATTCTCTGTAGTTCCCTCTACAACTACATGTACATTGAAATGTACATGAATCTTTGGTTTTAGTTCCCAGTATGACGAGCTTCTACAAACGGAAGAGGAAATTAAGGAATTAGAAAGGATAATTGTTGACATTTTCAGGTAACATAAATAATCTTAAATTATAATGTCCTCAATCTTTCTGCTTTTTTAACCCCGTTTTTTTGTATAGGAAGTATCAAGAATTGAGACCAGATAATACTAAACACATCCCGCATGCTGAAATTTACCCTGAGCATGCTAAACTTTACTCAGAGCATGATGATCTTTACCCTGAGCATGCTGAACTTAACCCTGAGCAGGCTGAACTTTACCCTGAGCATGCTGAACTTCACTATGAGCATACTGAACCTTTCCCTGAGCATGGTGAACTTCACCATATAAAGCTGGGTATAAATTTAAACGAAAAAGAAAGGTAATTTATTTTTCAGAACATTGAAATTCTATATTATCTATCAAAATAGATTGCTTAGAGCAACTATTGATTTTTTAGAGCTTAACTATTATTATCATAGGACCCTCCATTTTTTTACTTGTAATTGATGGCTCTAAGATGTCTTTATGCTCTTTTTTGCAGCAGAGACTAAAAGGAAAATTGTGAGAATTAAACACTTTTCACTGGAAAAGCTTTAATGGTTACTGTTTAGAATTGGACATCGCTTTAAAGGGAAGGTCACTTGAAATAATTTAACAACAAAAATTGGATTGATGCTAAAAAAGTTTTAAAAAATCGATCAAGATTAAAAAATTACTTATTTGCCTGTCATCCAACATCTGCTGCTAATTAAGCGATTCTTTCGAAGGAATCTGAACAACACCTGGCCGATGGTTGGAGACCAGGTCCATGATATGTATGAACACGAGGACCTGGAGATGTTTTATCTCAACCATTATTCTCTACATCTACCCAGAGAGAATATACTGTTTGAGACGGATGAAGACTGGGATGAGAGTTTTGAGAGAAGCGAAGACGATTCAGGAAATCAGCCAAACCAAACATTTTATTTATTTTCCAGAATTCCGTGGAAATCCTTTAAAGAGACTGTGACATGTCTGATTCACAACAGTACCCTCAAAGCTATGTTGGATCCAGAATAAACGAGAACGTCATAATTTCCTTTATGTAATTATATCAAATTTGATTGCGGTTTCTACAATCACGTAACTATTAGAATTCAGCTGCAGAAGCAACGAAAAATTTGTGAGAATTGAACATTTTTCAATCTGGAAAAACGACGATATAGTCCACATTATTGATCAAGTAATGGTTTAAAAGTTACCGTTGTGAATCGGATATGCATCTCTTTAAACGAAATTCCCTTAACACTACAACAACACTTCTTTATATTGTAAAGGATTTTTTGGAGTAAAAAATACAATTTTTTTATTTAGGTCGAGAAGATGAAGGATTTGAGGATAGTCTTGATAAATCAATGTTTTGTTCCAGAGTAGAAAATCTAGATCTTAAACTAGGTAAATTTCTTTCACTTTTAATTTATACAATACTAGCTGAAATTCCCGGCGTTGCCCGTGAAATAAAAAAAACGAATTTTAAAAAAACCCGAATTTTTTAAAGAAAGGGGAATGCCTCAGAAAGAAGGGAAAGAAGAGGGATGCCTCAGACAATTCGGTCCAGCCGTTTGGCCAGCTTTAGCTAGCATTTATACAAACAAATATATATGAGCAAAGGAGCTTTATTATATAGATGGATCTGAATTTTATAGTTTTCAATCTTCTAGGGGGGGGGGCTTTGTCCTCATAGCCCCCCACCCCCTTCTAAACGCTACTATTCTGGATTTATTTTGAACTAATTTTAAATGTTTATGTAGTTTAAAAAGAAAATTTCAAGAAATGCTGCGTGCTTGGTTTTTTAAAAATTTTTATATTTAATTTCAAAAATATTTTTATAAAATTTGTCTTGTTATAATTTAGAACTGTTATTGAACCGCCTGAACTCGACGACTTCCATTGTCCAAGAAAAACAGTAAAACACGGAATCATCTTGTGTTCCTTAAATATGAAAATATGAATTTAAAAATTATCAAATATCTTCCTGTTTGTAAGACATTATACATAATATTTGACCACTGCACAAAATGTAATTTCTGAAATAACTGTATGAAACTTATGACACAATTATGAAAAATTATGAAAATAAACTGGACAATTTATTAACGTCTCGTCTCCTTTTTTTGGCGTTATAAGATTTACTTTCTATCCTTTGGGGCAGGTTGAATTAATTTTTATCGTTTTTTAAAAGGTTTACTACAGTGTTAAACTCAAATCGGCAACTATTCATTTTGGAATTTTTTGGATTACATAAAATCCACGAAATGTTCATAAAGAAATGATTCAAAGGGATAATTGTGGCTTAGTTTATCCGCCAGCGTTATAAAAAATTTAAATGTTTTGATTTCTGAACTTGTAATCGATTTCTGTTTGGTTTCAATTTGCCTCCCATTAAGACTCAAATATCATGACTTAACCTATGATATCTACCTAAAATGTTTAGAATGGGAAATGACGACTTCTATATCGTCTTTGTTCAAAGCAGGATTATTTCTTAAAATAATTTTGTAGTATCACAGTTAAAATATTTAACACCGAAAACTAGCTCCAGTTCCTCCAGTCTCGAGATTTCTAAAATGTGTCTACCATTTTTTCACCTTCCAAATAGACGAAATATTAGGGATTTGTCCAGATTCCAGTTAATTAAAAATCGACAAAACTTTTCTAATGTTTAACATCTCTGTCACTTTTAAAAAAGCTCATTAGACTGGGACGAATTACAGTACACTCCAGTTTCACGTTATGTTGAAAACCATTTTAGAAATTGACGCACGCAGTTCTCTAACTTCGTTAATCAAATGTTTAAAGGGAACTGTTGTCAATCGTACATTCCCAACTTTAAATTGATGATCACTTTAAATTACGCTAAAATCCCTTTAAATTACGCTAACATCACTTTAAACATCCCTTTATAATTAAAGGCTCTTAAAATGACGATGTAAAAGCTGAACATTAAGAAGGCAATTAGATAACTCGGAGCTAGTATTGAATTAATAGATTAGTTTCTAGATGTCGTCTTTTCAAGAATCAAGGGTTTTTCGTTCACAATAACCCTGAGGTAGACGCCCAAAGGAGTTTAGCGTAGTTGGCGTTAAGCAGGCTCTCTTTCCGTCTTGTAATTCTACGCAGTGTACGCGTAACTCCTTTGGGTGTCTACCTCCGAGTTATTGTGAACGAAAAACCCCCGAATCTTGAAAAGACGACATCTAGTGTCATATCTGTTATTTTAATTAATCTATGATTACATTAATCAGATACAGGGTGCCCACAACTTTTTTGAAAAAATCCGTACAATCCGTAAAAGGAGTTGAGTTTTTGCCACAAACTCTGATTTTCTCATCTCTATATCTTTGTAACCCAATGTCGTAGACCTTAGATATTTCAAACTATTAATACTTATAGATAAAATAATCTAAGTATGAAATATCAAAGGTTTGCAATATCAGGTTGCAAAGATATTAAGATGAGAAGATTTTATTTTCTGACAAAAACTCAATTCCTTTTCGAAAAAAAATGTACGGATTTTTTCAAAAAAATCCGTACATTCTTTTTAAAAAACCGTACAATCAGTACAATTTTCGAAAAAATCCCTACAATCCGTATAAATGTCTGTCCTTGTTGAAATTTTCATGAAAAATTTGCTGAAATGAGTAAAAAAAATAAAACCGGTGTATTTCCAGGATAAAAATCCGTACAATTTGAAAAAAATCCGTACAATCCGTACAATTTTAGGGGTTATAAAAAAAATCCGAACAATCCGTACTTTTTGGGCACCCTGCAGTTACAAGTCTATAGAAACGTTGTATCTAGTTACTAATCAAAACATTCAAGAAAAACGTTTATTTAACTTAACATAAAAATTTTCAAATAAATTATCAAATTTTATAAAATTTCCAAATATGAATGTTGACATATTGCAGAGTAAAGTGATTGATTAGCGTAAGTTATCGAATATTACACAATACAAATGGTTACATAAAATTTTCATTAACAAAACGTTGTTATTACGTCATTAGCAATATGGGTTCGAGCTGCCCTTTGAGAACATAGATTAAAATTTATGGTTTTAGAAAAAGAATAAATTCTAAAAGACACAATTTAGTGGTTTCTAAACATCGGTCTCGAAAGAAAAATTTGAATGTGTTAAGCAGGCCCAGGGGTTTATATTTTAAAGAATTAACAATGAAAAGGCAAGTTTTTCACACTATTTACACAAAAATAATTTTTTCTCATAAAAATCAGTATCCTTTCAAGACATTAACTAGATCCGGTTTATCTGGTTAACTTTAGATGGTTAATGGTTCAAATATTACAAAAATTTCCACCTCCTCCGGTTAAGAAAAAATTGCAAAATTTCGCACAGGGTTGTAAGAACAGCTTGGGAACAATTATTACTTAAAATTATCATTAGTGTATATATTACATATATTTGTAAAAAATACGTTAACTTTAAAAGATTTAATATAAAATGTCAGGAAATCCAGAACTTTTGTGTTTTGAATCTTGGGATAATTAATTAATCAA
Organism: Eurytemora carolleeae; assembly: GCF_000591075.1. Classification (NCBI taxonomy): domain Eukaryota; kingdom Metazoa; phylum Arthropoda; class Copepoda; order Calanoida; family Temoridae; genus Eurytemora; species Eurytemora carolleeae. The sequence goes on along the minus strand of NW_019397013.1, from coordinate 58,394 downwards.
TTTATTCCTCATCAACATCCCGTGGTGGTCATACCCTGCAGGGATCTTTTTAATCAAGGGATCAAGCATTTCTTCTCAAATTCGATACTGACCACTTTCACAAATTATCATAAACTCTTTTTTTGCGTTACAGTAATAAGTAAGAGGATTTCTTTTAGTTTAAAATACAACATATTTTTTTTTAAAACTTGACTGAGGTTTAAACTGGGTTAAATACAACTTATGAGATGAGAAATTAAATCAATTTTAATAAATATTCAACACTTTTTAAGAAATATAAGAAATTGATTGATATGCTCAACCGAATTCTACCATACTGGCCTGGAGGCACAATGCCGCACAATTTATAAAACTGAATAGTTTTAATAATTAATTTACACAGTTTTGTGGATTTCGTGTAAACTTATCTGTGTTTTGTGTATTTTCCTGAGAATTTTGTAGATTTGTTTTAATAATGAAGACGTTTAATCGTCACTAGTTCACTATTAGAGAATTTCAGTCCCAGGATTCTCATGTTTTCTGAATCTTAACTCTTGTTCGTATTGTAGAACTTGGGGCAGGTGATCAATCTGAATCTGATCTAGTTCGTATTGTAGAACTTGAGGCAGGAAATCAATCTGAATCTGATCTAGTTCCTATTGTAGAACTTGAGGCAGGAAATCAATCTGAATCTGATCTAGTTTGTATTGTGGAACTTGGGTCAGGAAATCAATCTGAATCTGATCGATCTAGTTTGTATTGTGGAACTTAAGGTAGGAAATCAATCTGAATCTGATCTAGTTCCTATTGTGGAACTTGGGTCAGGAAATCAATCTGAATCTGATCGATCTAGTTTGTATTGTGGAACTTAAGGTAGGAAATCAATCAGAATCTGATCTAGTTCCTATTGTGGAACTTGGGGCAGAAAATCAATGAACTTGAGACAAACAAGCATCTCATCTGAATCTCCTGTAATTATAAGAAAGGATTTTATTAATTTCAAAAATAAAAAATCAGAACCAGAAAAAAAGCTGAATGAAAATCGTCATAAAATCTTTGAGTTAGCTTTGCTTGGAAGCAGAGTGCTTAGAATCCGCATCCGTTGGGTCCGCAAGATTTTGGCTTCCTGGCTCCGGATCCGCAAAAATATGCGGATCCACGGATCCGGATACAAGGGGTAAAATATCAACCAAAAACTGCAAAAACAACTTTATTACTCCTAAAACCCAACTCTGAATTTTCGAGATTATAAAAATTTCCTCATTTCTTAATGGTTCGTCAAGTTTTAGAATAAAAATAAGCGAAATAAATAAAACAAAAATTTGAAAATTATTTTTTGTTGATAAAAATTCAGTAAATCTTAAAGAAATGACCTGGATCCGGACCCATTTTTTCCCAGTGCGGATCCGCATCAAAATTAAATGGATCCTAAGCACTGCTTGGAAGACATGATTTATTTTGTTGGCTGAATCGTGGATATTTAATGGATTTAAGATATTTTTAGGTAAACTATCAAAAAGGGAATATTTAATGGATTTTTTAAGTAAATCCATCAAAAGGGTATATTTGATAGATTTTTAGGTAAATCCATCAAAAAAAAGGGAGAAAAGTATGTAATTTTACTGGTATAGTGTAAATCCCTGCAGTGTGTCATTGTTATAACTACAAGATGTGTAGTGTGCAGTGTGCACAGAATATTTTTATAAATATTAATAATATATATTTTATTACCGTTACAAATTACTCATTCAAAAAGTCAATAATAAAAACTTTAAATACACTTGATAATAATTATCACTTCAGTACATTAAGCCACTAAAAATAAATGGTAAACATGTTTAAATAGTTTTGTTACGTTAAGCTGTTTCAGTACATTTATAAGCTCAAAGCTTAGTTATACAAAAACTGATTTATAAGTTGTTTAACAAAGAATTTCAAGGGATTAATAATAAAGATTCAAATATCAATACTTCTGGTTTTATCAAAATGTTGTTTTAAAAAGTAGAGTAGACATTTTTTCTTTTTTATTTAATCAGGAACAATTAAATATGTGTTAGGGATTAACAAATTTTTTTAACATTTAAAGAAGATAGGTTGCATTTGTTTTTTCATTGTTCATACCTTTTAGAGTCTCAAGTTTAGTCTTAATAACGTTGCATTGTTCTTGGGTGAACCCTCCTTCCTTCAATGCCTTCTCAAACAATAATATTTTTACATTGGAATAATAATGATAATAATGGATAATGGATAATGGATAATGGATGAGCATGAGCATGAGCATGAGCATGAGCATGAGCATGAGCATGAGCATGAGCATGAGCATGAGCATGAGCATGAGCATGAGCATGTCAATGACAATGACAATGACAATGACAATGACAATAACAATAACAATAACAATAACAATAACAATAATAATAATATTGTTTCCTTCATAACTGAGGTTGAGAGATGCTTGAAGCAGGATTTCCTGATGTTGTTGTGCGGTGGGTTGTCCCAAACAGGGGTACCCTACATTATACATTAATTATTAGGATACAGCGGTACCCTACATTATACATTAATTATTAGGATACAGGGGTACCCTACATCATACATTAATTATTAGGATACAGGGGTACCCTACATTATACATTAATCAATAAGATACAGGGGTACCCTACATTATACATTAATTATTAGGATACAGGGGTACCCTCCATTATACATCACAGGGGTACCCTACATTATACATTAATTATTAGGATACAGGGGTACCCTACATTATACATTAATTATTAAGATACAGGGGTACCCTACATTATACATTAATCATTAAGACAGAGGGGTACCCTACATTATACATTAATCATTAAGATACAAGGGTACTCTACATTATACATTATTAGAATACGGGGGTACCCTACATTAGACATTAATCATTAAGATACAAGGGTACCCTACATTATACATTGATCAAATTAAAATTATTACCTTGGCATAACCCCATGCCATGATACTGTAGTCTACTAGAGAGAGCCACTGCTGACCCTCAGCTAGCATGCGCGCGCTCTCTACCAGGCACTTTTTGAACGCTTGAAGATGCACACTCACCCTAAACACAACACCCGATACGTAAAAAATGGCGCCAAAGTTTGAATGAATTTCAAGATTGTCTAGTTCGTATGCTTATGTTATTCAGCAAAAATATCAAAATTTAGAGAAACAAAATAAAGGCCATTGAAAAATAACTTATATGTTTCCCGAGACTTCGATAAACCGTTTCAACACGGAAAGGTCGTTTTTGAACGACTTTTAAATTCGACGCCGGGCACTTGAGCTAGTTGCTATATAGGACAGCTCTATTATTTACTCTAAATTTTTCTAATTTTGTGATACTTTAATCTGTAGAACAGGAACCGGAACCTTTACTGGATCGGGACAGTGAGAACCAGACAGTTACTTGGGCAACTGGCGTATTGGTATATACCTGTTAAATGCAAGGGAATCTGTTTTAGACTCAAGCCGAGTGTTGGGAAGGGCCTTGTATATATTCTTCTTCAGAAAATTCAATTTCTCCTCTAGAAAAATAGAACTATCAACAATTCAAAAACCGTTATTTCCTAGAAATGGTGTTTATGATTAAATATTGAGGTGATGAGGAAAAGCGAGAAAAGGGTGAAAAGGATATTCACGTGGCGGGGGTTCTTAGTGGGGTTGGGTGTGGGAGGTGAATTCACCAAGAGNGGGGGGTGTTCACCTAGAGGGTTCAGATCTGGAGTTGGAAGAAGAGCAGCAACCTCACTTCGCAGCTCCGGGTGGTTCATTAGAAGCTTCTCCACCAAGTTCTCCAGTTGCTTCTAAACGTAAGAAAATGATATATCAGTAATAAGTATTTATACTGCAGGGGTTTATATTTTTCAGTAAAAGAATTTAGATGCTCCGGTGGTTTGGAAGAGAGGCATGAAAACTGGGGCATCAAAAAGGCCTGTTTATTTGCCCCCTTTAGAACACTTTTATCCATCTTATATTCATCCTCCTTTATTCATTTATTTTTCCCAATATAGGAATAAACCCCAAAAATTTGTTTTGGGTCAAAAATATAGAAGAGAATGCATTCGGCATCGTTGTTTACTTTCTTTTAATACCAAATAGGGTGAATTTCTAAAATTCATAAGTTACTCTGAGAGGGGCATATATTTCATATGAAATACCAAAGATTTGAAAAAAAAACCGAAAAACTGGTCAAAAATCGGAAGCTTTTTCATACTTCTGGAAACTTACCTAATTTCTCCTTAAACTTATTTATTTTCCTAAATTTAACAATCAGAGTTCTTTCTTACTTTGGATATTGCTTTCATCGCTGTTTCCGGATTAAACCCCGGATCCGGATCCATTCTCAGCTTCTTAGCGAGAGGGGAAATCCTGAATTTATCCGGGGACGGAGAATAGAGCGCTGAGGGTACACCTGGAGGTGTGTCACTTAAACATAACCGTTTCCTGATAATAAATAGTTCTTGTCAGTGATGGCAGCATTAGTCTGGAGGTGATCTGAATCCTTGCTGGAGACAGCATCTCTGTAAGTGAAAAAAGCTCTTTTTTATAAAAATAATTAATTTCCAGTGAATTTTACATTATTTTCTTCTACAAATATTAGTGTAAGGAGCAAACTGGGCAACATTAATTAGTTTAAAAATTTTATATTATCCTCAGTGAATAATCTTAGAAATTGTTTATAAAATGAAGAAAGTTTAAACAAGAACGTTTTTCACGATTAGGAGAAGGAGGGGGGACATCTCCCTCAATGAGTTAATGAATATATTAACCTTGAATCCTTTGTCTGTGAGGGCTCCTGGAGATGTCTGGAGAGAAGGTGATTGGAACCTGTCTTCTACCTCGAGCCTATAGAGGAGAAGGATTAGGAGGCATATAGGAGAAGGAATAGGAGCCTATTTAGGAAAAGGATTAGGAGGCATATAGGCCAAGGATTTGGAGGCATGTATGAGAAAGATTAGGAGGCATATAGGAGAAGGATTTGGAGGCATGTAAGAGAAGGATTAGGAGGCATATAGGAGAAGGATTTGGAGGCATGTAGGATAAGGATCAGGAGTCATATAGAAGAAGGATTAGGAGGCATTTAGGAAAAGGATTAGGATTTAAGAAACATATAGGAAAAGGATTAGGAGGCATAAAAGGGAAGGGAAGACACAAACACAATTTAAAATGCTGCCTACCCTCAACTACATTGACAGAAGACATAGCAGGGTTTAGTGGAGAGTGTGCTGGCCATGTTTTTATGTCCATCAGATCAGAAAAGAAAAAAATGTCTGATTTACAACTGTGCCCATTACGTCTACCTCTACAGTCCCTTACATACAGGGTTACCCGCAAAGGATGAGACTTCAGAGCCGACTTTACGAAATTTATATACTGTCTGTTTCCTATAAATATGATATCCTGAAATATGGACTTCTTTCTTTCATTGCCAAATCATTAAATAAACCAATTAAAAACCACATTCGAGGCAGGATATTTATTTTTAACTTAAAATCGTTGTATTTGAAGAGTTTTCAGTCGTCTTTACAGTCTCATCCTTAGTTGGTGAACCTGTATAAAAGTCCTGGCTGTATTTTTACCTGTATTACCATTTCATCAGGAGATGGATTTGGACTGATCAAAGATACATTGAGATTTCCTAAATAGAATTGAGATAAAGAATTGAGATATCCTAAACAGAATTGAGATATCTTGAAAAGAATTGAGATTTCCTAAAAAGAATTGAGATTTCCTAAATAGAAATCAGATTTCCTAAATAGAATTAATATTTCCTAAATAGAATTGAGATTTCCTAAATAGAAATCAGATTTCCTAACTAGAATTGAGATTTCCTAAACAGAAATGAGATTTTCTAAAAATAGAACAGAATTCAAATTTGCTAAATGGAACTCAGATTTCCTAAATTGAATTTAGATTTTCTAAATAGAATTAAGTTTTCCTAAACAGAAATGAGATTTTCTAAATAGAATAGAATTCAAATTTACTAAATGGAATTCAGATTTCCTAAATTGAATTTAGATTTTCTAAATAGAATTGAGATTTCCTAAACAGAAATGAGATTTTCTAAATAGAATAGAATTCAAATTTTCTAAATGGAATTGAGATTTCCTAAATAGAATTTAGATTTCCTAAATAGAATTTAGATTTCCTAAACAGAAATGAGATTTTCTAAAAATAGAACAGAATTCAAATTAGCTAAATGAAACTCAGATTTCCTAAATTGAATTTAGATTTTCTAAATAGAATTGAGTTTTCCTAAACAGAAATGAGATTTTCTAAATAGAATAGAATTCAAATTTGCTAAATGGAGTTCAGATTTCCTAAATAGAATTTAGATTTCCTAAATAGAATTTAGATTTCCTAAATAGAATTTAGATTTTCTAAATAGAATAGAACAGAGTCCCAGATTAGGTGAACAACCAATACAACTCTTTTTCTATTAACTAACTTGAATGAGAATATGATAGAATAATCTATGTTCTGCGCATGTATCTCACCCCTCCCCCATCCACTTTAAACATGTTAAATCCCTCAGTAAATATTAGGATTAATTGAAATTTTTGTGAAATAGTTCAGGTTTAGATCACATTTCATATCTTAGATTATCAACATCCCCATTGGAGGGAGGGGGGAATTGTAATTCTAAATAAAATACAAGGGTGTGGCGTCGTTAATGATACCTTTTCCCAAAAAATCCTTTTTCCCCTTAAATATAATTTATTTGTCCCTAAAAATCATCTATTTTTCCCAATCTAGCAAAGAACCCCTTAAAATAATCTGAACACACCAAACTTCTGGNTAGAGATTTTCTAACAGGCAGGAAGAATGATTTTTCAAGAAAATATACACCCATGCTAAATTTTTACCCCCAAATTTTACTTTTACCAAATCAATTATAAAATGTTAGTTTTTATTTACCAGTTATATCCGTAGGTTGTCTATCTAACCCTCCTGGAGTAAGATATCCCATCTGAGCCTGGATTTCCTTTAATAAAAAATATAAAAATGGATTCCATATAAGTTCTGACTCTTTTAAAATTCGATTCATCTGCTATTAAAATTCAAGCCACTTAATATGAACCAATTTTCTAGCATTTGGGGAAATATTATAATTAATTACACATAAATACACTTCGAAATCAGATAGGCCGATTTAGTTGCAAAGTTAATTTAGCAGATTATGTTATTTGTTTATATCGATCATATATTATATGAATATCATTTTTTAAATTTGCTAAGTTTGACAAATTATTTCTTCCTTATATTTTTGCAACTCGAATGTCGTGGCCCGTTAATATCTCAAACTATGATCTTCTGTTAAGCTTTATATTCGTAAGTTGAATAATATATTATCAAAGGTTTACACCGCCAAGTTACAAATATATATGGATTAGAGATATCGAGTTTGGGGCAATAAACTCAGTTCCTTTATGAAGTTGTCAGTACGGTCGGAATTGATCTGACTCCCGATTTTTCTTGCTAACGTTCATGAAGTAAAGAATGGTTTGTGGCTTGAAACCAGTGCTTAGGATCCATTTATTTTGATGCGGATCCAGATCCTGGATCCACACTGAAAAAAAGGATTCGAATCTGGATCCAGGTCATAAAGGTTACTTAAGATTTACTATTTTTTTTATTAGAAAAATTTTGGAAATATTTTCTTACTTTTATTCCCACTTGTTTTTATGAAACAACTTGATGAACCATAAAGAAATAAGGACATTTTTGATAATTTCTCTTTTTTAAACAGTTTAGATTTGAGTTTTGGGAGCAAAAGATTTTTTTGCTGTTTTTGGGTGATATTTAGCCCTTAGATCCAGATCCAGATCCGGATCCGGATCCTAAGCACTGCTTTAAATAAAGTATAGTGATCTTACCTGGAGCGCTCTTGTCGTTTGTCGTGTAGTTGGGGACAATGGGTTGAGTAGGGAATTGAGAGGGGTGGAGATTCGACGGGGGGAGTAAATAGGCCTTGGGGAGTGGATGGCTCGTTGAGAGTTGATGGTCCTAGGGGAGTGAATGGTTCTCGGAGAGTGGAAGGTCCTCGGAGAAATTATGGTCCTTGAGGAGTTGTTGGTTCGTTGGGAGTTGATGTTCCTCGGGGAGTGGAGTGGTCTAATATCAGAAACATGGACGGATTGATGACGTGCAACGGGTCCTTGATGCTCCATAGCTCTCGAAGTCTAAAATATAAAAAAACACGTTTAAATATATGCTATACAGTAATAATCAGAAAAAAATGGAATAGGAAGACGACATTACAGCAATACTTGAGCGTTTTGATGTTGCTTCAAAGCAAATATTTTTACTAGCAACTTAGCTAAGTACAATTTAAGTGAAAAGGGTTTAAGTACACTGTACAAATGCTATATGTAATGTTCATTGAACATAGTTTAAGTCCTAATTTGAATTAAAAAGTAGTCTTCGTATTTCAGAATTTTCTGGTTATCACTGTATTTAAGAACAAATAACACTGATTGGCCTGACTGTCAAGTATTATGCATAAAATTCTGCCATTTACCAGCTATATGGGTAACAGACAGCTAGCTTGAATCAATGATAATTGGATCACAAAAAAGACCCCCATTCCTTAATCCCCATGTTATATGGTTGAGTTATTGATTGATAAATATATGGTTCAGTCCTAGTATACAATGTTTTGGAGCCCCCCGGCCCCCCCCAATTCTTTCCAATTCATACATGATCGACTATTTTTCAGAAAAATTATTTTTATTTATTTTGAAATAATTTAGTGTTTGGTCAGCTTAAGAAAATTTTTGGGTCAAACGCTGCATTTTAATTCAGACTAGGGAGTAGAGCGCTGCGGCTTTGTGGCCGAGCGCCGGGGCTAGGACATGCAGGCTACAGGGCTGGGCGCTGCAGCCAATGACCGATTATATCCATGTGTTAGAATGAGATGCATGCAAACATTGCAAAGGGGGGGGAGGGGGTCCAAAAATCGTATACATACCTAAATATATATTACCGTGATATCTGCAGAAGAACTGCTTGTCTTAATTTAACTGTTAAAACACTTAAATAATGCACATATTCATTGCAGGATCGTTTCATACAAACAATATTTCACTGCGATATTCCTATTCAATGGAAATAATGGATATAAACATATATTCACACTAATTCACTAATTGGCCTGTAAAATGTAGTAGAAAATATGTGAAGTTGCGAGTGTGACTTTGAGGTTGTGAATGTGTACAGTAGTCACCATAGTCAGTATTATTATATTTCGCAGATTACGCTATAGCATCACACGCAGGCAGTATGTTTTGGCGGGAAATATTTCAGACCAATCAGGTGTCCGAACTCAACTTCTCAAGTGCATGCAGCCAATCAGATTCTTGTATAGCAAGGAGGAAGGAGGGGGATTAAGGACAAGGTACAAAGGGGAGTAAGGGAAGTAAGGTGTAAGGCTGATGGGACAGGTTGAGGGGGGGGGGAATACCGGTTTCATGTTTGGGACTAGTTTTAAACTCTTGATAAGCTACAACTGATTCCTCATACTTTATACTGAGAGGACTAATTAGGCTAAGGCGTATACAGAGGGGGGCTAGGGGGCAGTCCCCCTCCTAGACCATGGGGGCGTAGCCCCCCCTATATTATATATAGATTATTTATTATAACTATAAAGCAATAATCAGAACAGCTTCTCAGTTTTCATATTTATTATATTTATTATAGGTATACAGCGGTTACGAGAATTCTAACCTTCTCAATCCAACTCTCAACTTTATCAATAATTTGATTAAAGCCACAGGAATATTTTAGGAACCTTATAAAATTAAGATGAAAAGCAATTTAAATGTTTCGTTTATTGAAATCTATCTTTTGTCCCGGCGATGGCAATGGTATGAAAAATATCTCGAGATTGAAGTAAATTTTATGCGTCTTTGTAACTATTGCAAATATACTGTAACCTCTCTGCATTAAGTGGACTTTTAACGAAATTTAAAATACTCCTCAAAAAAATTTGCATATCGGATTAACATCGATACTGATTTCTTCTTTACCGGAGCAACAATGAAGAAGGGGTGTCATATCTATATTTAAAAGTGTATTTAACAGCGGGAAATTTATTTCCTCCTCTCGCTGAATTAATCTGCAAGTAACTTTTGCTTTGACGAAGGTGTAAACGGTATCTTTGTGAATCCAGATATTGACTTGAAATCACACCCACAGTCCTTTAATCAAACGCGGGTTCTGTACATGTCTTTAACGAAAAACATTTCCTGTCTGAGAGGATAGAATAACTTTGTTTAAACACTGCTAATATGTATTTCTAAAACTCAATTTAGAAATGAAAATTAAGAATTTCTAGTTTGGTTGTTAAATTACAAAATATATCCAGGATTCGAGAAGCAAGAGATAATAGCGAGGAAAGTTTTCATACATTATAAAAAAAAATCCGGATGACATAATTGAAAATATTTGATCATTGAAAAATATATATTTTTAAATTACATAGATTCTAGGCGCTTTGCGCCCCCTTCACTATTAACAATTTTAGCTTTTAAATGTTACATGCTCTCAAAGTGACAATCGTTCTCAGATTTTGGCAAATTTTCCATTTAAATTGGCGCATTTTTAAAAATAATGATTATTGACATTTTTTTTCTAGGACCAATTTTTTTTAATTTTTACAATCTATAAAGTATAAATTTTCCCTGGGGTCATGTGAGTTGCTTTAGAAAATTTGGGCCCGATCGGCTCAGCCGTTTTGAGTTTCAGGAGTATAGCGGATTTGCGTAGGTCGAAAGATAATACACAACCATTTCATCGTCTTAGTTAGAGTTTTGGATAGTTATAAATAAAACGCGGTAACTTTTAAGTATTGCGCTAACTCAACTTTATTGTAAACAAAATTTAGTTACACTTAACGTAGAAAAGATCATGGTCGTACAAAGCGAAACGTAGTATCAAGAAGAGACCTTGGAAATTAGACAATTACATTATAGAGGGTTCAATTGAAGGGTATGTCATAAAGAATGATTTTTGGACCACTGAAAACTTTTTAAGTTAACACTTCGGAACGAACAAAAGAAACCTAATTAAAATAGAAATTAAAACCTGGGCTTTAATTTATAACTTTTCTTCTTCAAACTTTTATTTATCGAAGAATATAAAAAATCAGAAACAAATCATTGATATCGGTTTAAACATATAATTTTGAGTGCGATATATTTCAGGTTTAGAAATGTTTAGAAATGTTGGAGTTTGTTTAAAGTTTTCACTTAATTTGTCAATAAGAGGAGGATGGACGAATTACAGTCTGTTCAGTCCGTGCAGTCAGTACAGTCACAAGCCTACCCATAAGCTGGAGACAGAAAAAAGGTGTAACTTTTATCTTTAATCTAATTTCTTAACTTCAAATGTTTATTAACGAATAAATACGAAGTTCAACTTATTGCATATACAAATCTGTATTAATAAGTAAGCATATGTTTTCTGTTTTTAATTGTTCAATAAACTCTTTGTTCCTTAAAAGAGACTGTCAACATATTCAAGAGACCCTCTAGAGATACATGTCTGATTCACAATGGTACTCTTGAAACCATCGTCTGTTTTCTCTCAGAAAATTGATCATTGAAAAGTGTCAAAAAAGGGATAACAAAGTTTAATGTCCAATTAGTCATTTTATTTCTCGAGGATGCGGCGGGGAAGGGTATCTCAAGATTATTATATTTAATTTAAACTTGTAATTAAATTAAATAAGTTGTATTGCTAATATTTCCACCTGAACTTAATTATAAGTTTAACCTTCTTAATTCTAGGAAAGCTGAAAAACCATGGAAGAAGAAGAAGAAGAAAAATATAGAGGAATATTTGCTGAAAGTATGTAAATTTTTAAGTCTTCTTATCTGTCTGCACAGGTTACTCGATAGCTAATCCTGCCGTTTACCGGTTCTTGGTCGAATTTACCGGGAAACTAAATTTTCGCTATAAAAGTCGACCCACTCAGATTATAATTTTATGTCCAGTCCCGTGGTTCTCCCGAATTCTCAAACAAAAATTTGAGGCAAATCAGTCCAGTGGTTCCTGAGTTATAATCAGACAAACAAACAGACAGACAAGGATTATTACTTTATTATAGACTAGCTTGGGAACCGAGCGTTACACAGCGGGGTCATAGGAAGTCCCACCGATTACCAGCGCTTTGTCGTAAGTTACGATTTTAACTATTTTTCCCGACAAAAGTAGATCCACTGAAACTAAGCTAAAAACACTGCCGTGGCTCTCCCGAGGTCCCCAATCAAAATTTGAGGCAAATCGGTCTAGGGGTTCCTGAGTTATGATCGGAAAAACAAACAGAGAAACAGAGATTACACCTTTATATATATATTATATATAGATTATTTATTATANACATACAAATACATATATATTTAAAGAATCTCAGCTAAAAAAATTTAATATATTTCAGGATTATACTTTGCGGCAATCATTAGTAGATTAATCCTGACAAATATATATATATATATATATATATATATATAGATATCCTAAAAAAATGAAACCAATTTTAGAGAAAGAAAGTTGCAGGAAAGTTTATCCGTCGAAGAATTGGAAATCAGGTGCTCAAATTATTAATATATTAAATTGTTAAATGATTAAATATAAACTCATCAATTGAGCAAAATTTTATTTATTTATTCTATTTTATTTATTGGTGAATTAAAACCATATCCTTGTAATAGTGAATTAAAACCATATCCTTGTATTGGTGAATTAAAACAATATTCTTATATTGGTGAATTAAAACCATATCCTTGTATTGGTGAATTAAAACCATATCCTTGTGTTGGTGAATTAAAACCATATCCTTATATTGGTGAATTAAAACCATATCCTTATATTGGTGAATTAAAACCATATCCTTGTATTTGAGAATTTAAAGCATATCCTTATATTGGTGATTTAAAACCATATCCTTACATTGGTGAATTAAAACCATATACCTATATTGGTGAATTAAAACCATATCCTTACATTGGTGAATTAAAACCATATACCTATATTGGTGAATTAAAACCATATTCTTATACTGGTGAATAAAAACCATATCCTTATATTGGTGAATTAAAAACATTTTCTTGAATTGGTGAAATAAAACCATAGCTTTTCTAAAGCCAATGATTCTAAACCCTGATCACTTGAAATATTAAATATCTAGCTATTTCATTAACAGTATTTTCATTGTTAAAGATAATCTAAATAAACTAGGCTTTTAGGGCGCTTCGCGCCCATCTTCTATTTAAATTGTGAACATGTTCTTTTTGTTTACATTTTAAAACAAAGAAGAAAACAATTTTGCGGATTTTCAAGAATTTAAATTTTTTTACAAAATTAAAAATCTTTAAAACACATTTTTTTAAATTTTTATCATTCATATACCTTCCATGTGGTCACGTGATGTCCCACAAAAAATTTGGGCCCGATCGGGTCAGCAGTTTTGACGTTTATTGGATGCAAACAAACAAACAGACACCCAAACAGACAAGCCAAATTTATATATAGATTGTTGAAGCAATATTTTATTTATTAATTCTGAGCTAAATTTTTTCAGTTTTCTAACCAATCTCCGTGTAAAATGAATCAGTCAATCAATTGATGTTGTAATCAATTGTGAATAATTTAAAACAGATTTTAACTTAAGAGGGTTGGCTGTGAGAGATTTAGAAATATGTCCTAAGTTTCTAGTTCCCTCCTGTTTAGGGGGACAAATCGAGATCAAACTTAATAAAGGTAAAAATACTTTCTCAGAGAAACAATATTATTTTACAAAGTTAAAAAAATAAACAAATGTTTTTCCCCAAACCATGACAAGGGGTTGTGGAAATATTAAATTCTAAGCTTGTGCCTTCGTTTTAGTTCAAATTTGACAATTCTTTCGACTATTTTTCTGTTCTTGGAAAATTTTCAATTTTTTAAAAATTATAAGATTTTAGGAATATTTTAAATCTTCACCTGTCAAAACCTTTCCTGATGTCATGTAAGGTTTCATAAAAAAAACCGGTTCAGCCGTTTTGACGTATATCGATAGAAGAAACCAATAAATAGACAAGTCTGATTTATATAAATAGATAATGCATCCAGCTGATTCTATTCTAGTTGTATCGAGTATATCCCCTGGAATAACATGGAGGAGAGGATCATTAATTACTCTTCAGTTCTCACCAGACGGAAACTTTAATGATCTAAGTATGTTTACAGCGGAGACATCTATCATTGAAATAATGAACTAAGTTTTTTTAAAGGTTTTGGAATGTTAAAAGGGAATAAAAAATAAAACTTTAAGGTTCAGGATTCATCTCTCTTTTATGAAGGGGGGGGGGAGTTGATGAAAATAGGTCAAATGCTTGGAATTTAACTCTTAATATTGTTTATTTGGCAGTGTTCAATTCACTGTGAACACTAAAAAATATTTTATTTCTGTAAAATTTATAAAATGTTATTTTGTAATGAATACCACATTTTATAAAGATAAAATCTTAAAACACATTAGATAAATTAAATAATGGTAATAAAATTACAATTTTGATGATAAAAAAGTAGAATACCCACAATAATATTGGTCCGAATAAAAATACTAATACAGATAATGAATGAAGCAACACAAATTTTTATTTAGAGAATTGGCAAGAGGTATTTGGGATTATTTCGCATAGAAGTACTCATAGTTTAAATATAAGGTACTAACTGTATATTTGTATGCAATAAACTTACTTCTTAAAAATTTCGGGTTTTTTGGGGGGACGATAATTGTATCCATCAGGCATTTTATTTCTACTTGTTTCCTAAAAAAGTAATTTTACCAAGGAGATAAATTTCAAAATTCTTGTAAGGATTTACGGAGAAAAGGGGTTGGGGGGTTGGGGTTTGAATTTGAGCAATTTCTCTTTAAACTAAAAAAATATGCTAAGAAAAAACCTTTCTTATACGTTTTTTTCTTTTTTTTCAGATTAAACAATTTATCGCCATTTGTTCTGAAGAAACTTCAGCGTGGAAATGATAGCGACGCGGGTCAACTTAGGATTGTCAAAAGAAGCGAACAGCAGATATACAAGTAGGTGTAGGGTCAGGCATCGACAAACAAACTGAACAGCAGATGTAGAAGTAGGTGTAAAGACAGGGATTGATTAAGGAACTGAACAGCACTATACAACGCGTAGAGTCAGGCATCTTTAAACGAACTGAACAGCAGATATACAAGTAGGTGTAATGATAGGGATCGTTTAAACGAACTGAACAGCATATATACAATTAGGTTTAAAAACAGGGATCGTTTAACGAACTGAACAGCAGATATACAAGTAGGTGTAAAGACAGGGATCGTTTAACGAACTGAACAGCAGATATACAAGTAGGTGTAAAGACAGGAATCGTTTAACGAACTGAACAGCATATATACAAGTAGGTGTAAAGACAGGGATCGTTTAACGAACTGAACAGCATATATACAAATAGGTGTAATGATAGGGATCGTTTAACGAACTGAACAGCATATATACAAGAAGGTGTAATGATAGAGATCGTTTAACGAACTGAACGGCAGACATAGTGAAGGTTAGATATTACACCGAATGACATTAAAACGTACTAAAAATATCCTATTCAGTTTATATTTTTGTTTCTAGAAATCAAGACTTAAGTTTGAAGGAACTTCTAAAGAGAAAAATCAAACTGAACCGTGAAACACCAATTGGAACGATCTTCAATATTCTATTCAGGGACAAACACTTCAATTTATTTCTCTGATCTTTTAATTATAAAATACAATCTTATATAGCTATTAGCTGCTACCAATCTATTTTTTTTATTAATTCTAGGCTTATTGGTCGCTGTGCAGTGTGCACCTCTGTTCTACACTATCAGATTTAAACTGTTGCTTATCAAGTCGCCATTTTTTATTGCACGCCACTTCGATCTGCATGAAACCAACATTTTTGTAGATTTTTCTGTTTAAATTGGCGGATTTTTAAAAGTTATAAATGCCGACATTTTTTCAGGCAAAATTTTCTATTTTGCCCGTCCATTATTAATCGTACCTTTGGGTAGTTAGATATTAGTTATAAATTTTCTGATTTGCTACAATTTTATGAGATGTATTTAGCACCTAAAAAAATGCTTCAAAAATGGTTTTGTCTGTTAAAGTGGCGAAGAAAAAATCTTAAAACTGGAGAAGCACAGTGAAAATATAGAAAATAATTTTGACACAAGAAACATTGAAAAGGACGAAATAATGGATAAAGAAAATTATTCTGCTAATCTGATAAATCCCGAGAAAATGAGAGATATTAATGAAGATATTGTTGAGAAAAATAACATTGAGCACACAACTATTATTTATGATAAACGGCTCTACCAAGATGGACAAAAAATGAAAGCTATTGGTAATGTTTTCCTTATTAATTTTTTTTTCATTTTGTAAAATATTTTACTTTTAGAATTGTGCAGTAGGTGTGAGCCTTTAACCCTCATACATGGACCTCCTGGAACAGGCAAGTTTTGTCTTAAAAAAACCTCAAAAATAAATCTGAAAATCTAAAAATTTTAGGAAAAACTACAACTCTTGCTGCAGCTGTGTTAAGTGCTGTTGCAAATGGAGAAAAGGTGTAAATAGACTAAATTATTGATAAATTAATTTTAAAAAGTCCTTTTGAGTCCAAGCCGATAAGTCTCTCGACCCATCTAAATACTAAGGTGTGAGCCTCAAGGGGAGGAAGCCTGATTGGACCACACATTGTTATTTACAGGGTTGGAAAAAACCCAGGCCAAATCAAGGGTATAATGCAAGGAAAGTTAATTGCGGTCGTGTATACTCTGCGTACACATTGAAACCAGTTCTCTTTGGGCAGAATTTGTAAACACGAATAGATGCATTCGTTTAGTATTCGAGGAGGTTAAAAGCATTACATTTTGATAATTTTGATAATTCACATAATAGTTTCCTATGACCAGAATATTTCATTGATTTTTTTTATGTGAAAGATGAATCCCATGTCAGGCAGTGCACTGCAGTACAAAAAATGTTTACACTTCTGAAATAACTTTCCTTGCATTAGTACCTTGGGCCAAATAGGATTTACCGAAAAATTCATATTTAACATTTATTTCAGCATAACTGAAATTCCACTAAGTTGCCCGTGGAACATAAAAAGACCTTACGTAATTCTAGAACCTTTTTATCTAATTTAGATTGTACAAGATTCTAGAACCTATTTATTTAATCTAAATTGTACATAATTCTAGAACCTTTTTAACTAATCTAGATTCTACAAGATTTTAGAACCTTTTTATTTAATCTAGATTGTACAAGATTCTAAAATCTTTTTTATTTAATCTAGATTCTACAAACTTCTAGAAGCTATTTATCTAATCTAGATTGTACAAGATTCTAGAACCTTTTTATCTAATCTAGATTGTAAAAGATCCTAGAACATTCTTATCTAATCTAGATTGTACATGATTCTAGAACCTTTTTATTCAATCTAGATTGTACAAGATTCTAGAACATTTTCATCTAATCTAGATTGTACAAGATTCTAGAACCTCTTTATCTAATTTAGAATGGGCAAGATTCTAGAACCTGTTTAGCTTATCTAGAATGTACACGTTTCTAGAACCTTTTATCAAATCTTGATTGTACATGATTCTAGAACCTTATCTAATTTAGATTGTTCTAGATTCTAGAACCTTTTTATCTAATCTAGATTGTAAAAGATTCTAGAACCTTTTATTTATTCTATGATGTTGTCTTTTATCTAAAACATATTTGTGACACAGCAAATGTGTAATCAACCTTGTTTATCTTTCAGGTTCTTGTTGTAGCACCAAGTCATGCTGCCTGTGACGCATTTACGCTTGCTTTAGCCAAACAATGGCCTAGGTTCGTTGTACAAACTTTAGACCGAAATATTGGCCCAATTTGACATTTTCCCGAATTACATTTGCCCGAAGATAGATTTGCCTGAAGATTGATTTGCCTGAAGATAAATTAGCCTGAAGATAGATTTGCCTGAAGATACATTTGCCCGAAGATAGATTTGCCCGAAGATAGATTTGCATGAAGATAGATTTGCCTGAAGATACATTTGCCTGAAGATAGATTTGCCTGAAGATAGATTTGCCTGAAGATACATTTGCCCGACGATAGATTTGGCTGAAGATAGATTTGTCTGAAGATACATTTGCCTGAAGATAGATTTGCCTGAAGATACATTTGCCTGAAGATACATTTGTCTGAAGATACATTTGCCTGAAGATACATTTGCCTGAAGATAGATTTGCCTGAAGATAGATTTGCCTGAAGATACATTTGTCTGAAGATACATTTGCCTGAAGATACATTTGCCTGAAGATACATTTGTCTGAAGATAGATTTGCCCAAAGATAAATTTGCCTGAAGATAGATTTGCCTGAAAATAGATTTGCCTGAAAATAGATTTGCCTGAAGATACATTTGCCTGAAGATACATTTGTCTGAAGATACATTTGTCTGAAGATAGATTTGCCCAAAGATAAATTTGCCTGAAGATACATTTGCTTGAAGATACATTTGCCTGAAGATAGATTTGTCTGAAGATAGATTTGCCCAAAGATACATTTGTCTGAAGAAACATTTGCTTGAAGATACATTTGCCTGAAGATAGATTTGTCTGAAGATACATTTGCCCAAAGATAAATTTGCCTGAAGATGCATTTGCCTGAAGATACATTTGCCTGAAGTACATTTGCCCTGAGATGCAATTGCCTGTTGGTACATTTACCCGAACTTTAAAATCTCAGAGCTACTTTTCAGATCTCATTACTAAAAATAAATTTCTTTAAGATTAGTTTTGAACATTTAAAGTACTAAAAAAATATTTTACAATAACATGCGGACATTATTCTATGATCTAAAATAGCAATAGCTGAAAAAAAATCATAAATGTTGGACACATGTAAAAGTGCAATTAATTAAATTATATACACAAATTCTAATTAGGTATTCTCTGCCACTTACATTATTATTAGATATAAGCAAAAAGATTATTTCTTAATGATAATTTAGTTTATTTTTATTTATTTGTTTACTGTTCAGGTCAATTGAAAAATCTTTTGTGCGACTTGGAAACAGTTTAAGGTGATTTGAAACCATAATGAATGGAAAACTTCAATTAAAGATTCATTTTTTCCCCCATAATTTTTTTCAATTCAGTGATAAAAGACTCTTAAAAGAGAGGAAAGAATGAGGTTAAGCATATTATATTTCTCAGCAGATTACATTCTCATGAACTAATATTTTGTCAACCATTAAATGTTCTAATTGTTAATCATTAATTTTTGCATTATTTTACTATCAGTTTTTATTCCAGATTTACAAGTGAGGATGTAGCCTTGTACAGTACTGACAAAATTTCACCGTCTGCTAAATTGGAGGATTTGCAGGATCAGCTGTTTCATGTCAGAAATCAACTATTGGATAACAGTTGCAAAGTTAGTCTTCTAATAAATTATTATGCTAGGACTATTGATTTACTTATTGATTAATCGTATAACTAATTGATTGATTGGAAATTGATTAAATTGCTTAAGCGTAAAACTAATTGATTGATTGTAAAACTTACCAACCTACATATTCAATAAACCTACCAACTAATCAATGAGATCAATCAACCATGTAATCAATGACTCAATAAACCAGCAATTAAGTCAATAAAGCAAACAATCTGTTAATCACCCAACTATTGGTCAATTGACCGAACAATTTGTCAATCTACCGAACAATCTGTCAATCAACTAAACAATGATTTAATAAGCCAAACAATCTATCAATCAATCAATCAACAACTCCATTAACCAGATAATCAGTCAATAAATCAAATATTCAGCAGTTAATTAACCAAACAATCAGTTCATTAACCAAACAAACACCCTAACGACCAAATAATAAAAGTCAATAAACAGAACAATCTGTTGATCAACTAAACAATTAGTCAATCAACCAACAATAAGTCAATCAACCAACAATAAGTCAATAAACCAAACAATCAGTCAATAAACCAACAATAAGTCAATCAACCAACAATAAGTCAATAACACAACAATAAGTCAATAAACCTCTAATAAGTCAATAAACCAACAATAAGTCAATAAACCTCTAATAAGTCACTAAACCAACAATAAGTTAATAAACCAAACAATCAGTCAACAAACCAAAGAATCTGTAAATCAACCAAACAATCAGTCAATAAACCAAAGAATCTGTAAATCAACCAAACAATCAGTCAACAAACCAAAGAATCTGTAAATCAACCAAACAAATAGTAAATAATCAACCAAACAATCGATCTAAAGAATTTGGTTAAATTACATAATTTTGTTTGTTTTCTTCTTAAATTTCAGCTTCCCTGTTTTAGGGGAAAGGTTCTGTGATGCTAGAAGAAAAATATTTAACAAGGAAATTATTTTTTCATTTTTAATTTATTACAAAAATTCAGATTATCAATAGAATTGGTGCTAGTTTTAATACATCCTATATTTTTGTAAACTAAACTTATAATATTCTTATTTTTAACTAGACTAGGGGTTGACGAAAAATGGAAATTAAGTTTTTAAAGCATTTAAAAAAGATTTGCTAATGGGCATACGTAGAAAATACAAGAATCTTTTTTTTTTGGAAATTTGGAATTAAAGAAAATTAAAGATTCAAATTTAATAAATATGTCCAGTCAGTGTTTACGAAATGATTATAAAGATTATCTCTGTAGAGAATATTGGACGGAGGGCAAAGAGAATGAAAAAAAAGTTATCAAATCTTCATCAGTTGTTATCACAACAATTATGCATGCAACAAGCTTAATTAAATATTTCAAGGTGACTCCATTTCCTAAATTACATTAAAAGGACTGTCCTTGTTTTTTCCTGTGACCTTCTGTTCATAGAGAAGTATGCCTAATTCACAACAGTATCTATATCCCATAATTATTTGGAAGAAATAGTCGTTTTTTTACTTGGAAAACTCTTAAAGTTTCCTCAACTTTTAAGCACAAGTCACTTTGTAAAGTAANAAATATAAAACTTAGAGACCAAAAAATAATAATAATAGAACTATAATACTTAGAGACTTGATAATAGATATATAATACTTAGAGACCAGAAAATAATACTAATAGATATATAATACTTAGAGACCAGAGAATAATAATATTAAATATATAATACTTAGAGACCAGAGAATAATAATGATAAATATATAATACATAGAGACCAGAAAATAATAATAAGACCAGAAAAAGATCAGACAAAGTTTTTAAGAGTACGACTGTTCATCGTTCTTGAGAGTTGCTAAAATATATCTCAATAAAATTAACTAAAATTTGATAAGAAACTGAAAGAATTTTACTTAATTCTTATTTCAGTTGAACTATTTTAATTGAAATAGATATATTTTAAACTAACTTGAGAATCCAGCGTTGCCCAAGGGTACTCATATCCTGCTGTTTACCCGCACTTGGTTTTAAATTATGACTTTAGCTATTTTTCCCCATAAAAGTAAACCCACTCAACTTAAAATATCAAAACTATGCTAAGAACATTCCCGTGGTTCCCCCGAGGTCCCCAATCAAAATTTGAGGCAAATCGGTCCAGGGGTTCCTAAGTTATGATCGGACAAACAAACAATCAATCAGACAAACAGAGATTACAACTTTATTGATTTCAGGAAAAAGAATTTGATTTATTTGTTATTGACGAGGCTGGGTTTACGCCAGGTAATTGAAAAATATTATAAATTAATAAAACTGTGAATTTGTTAAGTTGTTATTGTCAACCATCTTTAATTAAAGAAATGTCGTAAAGTATTTTGTATTTTTCAACTTAGAAAATTTCCTTTGGGTTTAAGATGTGGCAAGTAGTGCGTCGATAACACTCTGATTGATTTGATTTGATAATTTTAGCTAGAAGCACCCTGTCCTTGATATACTTTTATATATTTAGCTAGTAGCACCCTGCCCTTGATATACTTTTATATATTTAGCTAGTAGCACCCTGCTCTTGATAAACATTTATATATTTAGCTATTATCACCCTGCCCCTGATAAACATTTATATATTTAGCTAGTAGCACCCTGCACCCTGCCCCTGATAAACATTTATATATTTAGCTAGTAGCACCCTGTCTTTGATATACTTTTATATATTTAGCTAGTAGCACCCTGCCCTTTATCTACATTTATATATTTAGCTAGTAGCACCCTGCCCCTGATTTACATTTATATATTTAGCTATTAGCACCCTGCCCTTTATCTACATTTATATATTTAGTTAGGAGCACCCTGCCCTTGATATACTTTTACAAAATTAGCTAGTAGCACCCTGTCCTTGATATCCTTTTATATATTTAGGTATCAACACCCTGCTCTTGATTTGCATTTATATATTTAGCTATTAACACCCTGCCCTTGATATGCATTTATATATTTAGCTAGGTAGCACCCTGCCCTTAATATACATTTATATATTTAGCTAGTAGCACCCTGTCTTTTATATACTTTTATATATTTAGCTATCAGCACCCTGCCTTTGATATACATTTATATATTTAGCTAGGAGCACCCTGTCCTTTATATACATTTACATATTTAGCTAGTAGCACCCTGCCCTTGATATACTTTTATATTTAGCTAGTAGCACCCTGCCTTTGATATACTTTACTTTATATATTTAGCTAGTAGCACCCTGTCCTCGATATACTTTTATATATTTAGCTAGTAGCACCCTTTCCTTGATATAACTTTATATATTTAGCTAGTAGCACCCTGTCCTCGATATACTTTTATATATTTAGCTAGTAGCACCCTGCCCTTGATATAAATTTACATATTTAGCTAGTAGCACCCTGTTCTTGATATACTTTTATATATTTAGCTAGTAGCACCCTGCCCTTGATATACATTTATATATTTAGCTAGTAACACCCTGTCCTTGATATAAATTTATATATTTAGCTAGCAGCACCCTGCCCTTGATATACTTTTATATATTTAGCTAGTAGCACCCTGCCCTTGATATCCTTTTATATGTTTAGCTAGTAGCACCCTGCCCCTGATATACTTTTATATATTTAGCTAGTAGCACCCTGCTCCTGATATCCTTTTATATATTTAGCTAGTAGCACCCTGCCCCTGATATACTTTTATATATTTAGCTATTAACACCCTGCCCTTTATATCCTTTTATATATTTAGCTAGTAGCATCCTGCCCTTGATATACTTTTATATATTTAGCTAGTAGCACCCTGCCCCTGATATCCTGGGCTCCTCGTCTTCTTCTTGCAGGAGATCATCATCAACTCCCTCCAGTAGTTCTTACCCAGGAGGCTAAGCTATTGGGGTTAGATATTAGGTATCTCACCCTAAAACTTTTAATTGAGTTAGAGCTAAACTAAAAATAGTAACTCGGTATTCTTAATGGGAACCTTTGAATTCAGCAGTTTATCGCATTTGATCGCAAGAAAACAATAAAATAGAGAAATTATTGGCCGTTTGTTCCACTCAGTATTAATCCTGACTTCTAATTGGTTGAGGTGGGAATTATCTGGACCTTTTATTGGTCGAATTTTCGAACTTTAACCAATGAGTTAATATAAAACTGTAGGAAGGGGGTTATTTTTGCAGGACATTCTTATTTGTTGATCTATTGTTTGATTGATTGATTTTATTTAGTTTGTTTGAGATGCTGGCCGGAAAGATGAAAGATCAAATCTGTATGCTGGAGACTCAGTACAGGAACATTATACTTATTTATTCATTTTTACAATATTCGTTCCTAGATTCAGATAACATTCTATCTCCTTAAGACTTAATACCTTAATTCTTGTCCTATGATAGGTAGCTGTTGGGTACACAGCTGTCACTTTGACAGCCAGTCCCCGGAAGGGACCTAAGGGACACGGCATAATTAATTTGTGCTCCTGTCGGGCAGGAGGCTTGGACTTCAAACTGCTATCTGCACTATGGTTTACTTTGGGTTCCCTTTCAGATCTACACTTGATTTGGATTTAATTGTCTGAGAATCATGTCGATTTGACACATTTTTTAAAGGATTTGGTCAACTTTTTCAAAACACTTAAAATACCAACCCCACATACAATACAATCAGAGTTTTAAAAGAATAAGTGATATTATTATTACGCATTAGTATTCTCTTCTTTGTTGAATATTAATTTCAAAGAGTAATGTGCGGTTGTAGATCGCATAATATGATCGCTGGCTGGAGCAGTCAACATTTTTATAAGAACAGGTAAATCAGACTTTGAAGTAGGTGTGCGACATTTTTATATACGGAGTCGTTTAACTAGAAAACTTGTTTATTTAAAACATTACTGATACACGCTTCAATGTACATAATTTCGAATAATGCAAATCATAATTTATATTTTCATATGTTTGGAAACGTTTTTTTTACCGGAGCCTAACCCTGATTTCCTTGATCTGTGATGATGACTGATCTCTTTATTGATTTATTTATTTTTTAGATATTTTTCTTGTCCAAGCTTTTGTGAAGTGTTGATAAATTGCATTAGTTTTATTTATCAATAATCATCATATCTTCTCTTAGGTGCAATATGGCAGTTTTTTTAAAGCTTTTTAAATCTCAATTTTCATGGGTTAATGATACAGGGTGTCTCACGAAGTATGATAGTTGATAGGTAAATATCGCCTTTGATCTTTGAAACTTTTTGCGGCATTGATTCGTCAGCTTTGTTTTACAAGTAAAGTTCTTGAATTAACAATTACAAACTTCCACTAGTCTTAGCATTTATGAAATGTGGTCTGCCTCTTCAGTGCTTTCAAAATTACCTGAGTCACATTTACAAAATTTTAGTTTCATTCAAGAATTTAAAATATTAAAGAGATTCATTTTATCTTGGAGAATTTTGAACTGCAGACCACATTTTGGAAATGCCAGGACTAGAGGAAAATATTGATTATTGCTTTACTGAAGAAGGATGACGACTAATTGCCGTAAAATAGTTCAAATATCATAGACGTTCTTCAAGTCGTCTCTTAACTGTAATGTTTTGTGGAACACCCTGGTATATTGTTTGATAAAGTTTTTCAACTTCTCAAAAAATTTCAAATTCCAGGTTGATCAATTTTAGTACTTCTTCTAAGACAACCTTTTAGTTGAATCTTATACTTTTGTTTAGATTAGTGTCCGCTGATATTGTGTCAAAGATTCTTGTCCAAGATCTCATCAAGCTTTCAAATAAAAGGAACGCATTCAAAACTCTGGATTTGAATTGAAATATGTATTATCAGACTTAGAGATTATAGAAACAATGATAGCCAGAATAGTGTGGAATATTTAGACGACATTGCAAATTTCTTGGTTTTTTTCAATCTGTGACCCAATTGTCTTTTTCATTGTTCTCCAATCTGGGTAACTTCTTTACACATTTTCATTTAAAAAACCACAATAACCAGAAAATTGTGGCATGAATATGTCTTAGTTCTCCATTTTACATTAGATAAGTCGCTAAAAAAAGTGTTGCAATTGTTGTAACTTTTGCACTTTTAAAGAATTTTAAAAAATTTAACTGAAAGAAAAAAGAAGACGACGAGAATTTCACGGTCTCGCTGTACATCTAGGGTCGGTATTGGTTTAAACCTTGAAGGGTTTGTCTAATAATTGAGTTATGTGTAAGTTTCCAATTAAAATTAGAAGAAATAAGAGAAAAAAAAAAACAAAACAAAAAACATGAGAACTGAATTAATTGTTATCAGACCGTGAACACACTAAAATAATGTTTTTGAGTTGCTAAATTTAGTTATTCAAGAGGAAATATTCTAACTGCAAGTCCTTTATTACTTCTAGACACTTCAGGTTAGTTGTATATTGTAAAATTAGTGTTTGTTTACGCAATTTTTAATAAAAATACGCGAATCATAAATGGTCAAAGTATCAAAAGTTACAATAAAAAATGCTGGGAAAGAATTTTCTTTAAAACTGTTGTCTTCTTCACGGCATTTTTTGGTTTTGAAATTGTTTATACAAGAAGTACCTTTTAAACCTTTATTATTAGCAATGATTAATTTTTCTTTCTAAAAGGTGTAGAGTTCCGTTTTGTCTCTGACGCATAAATGCACAATCGAATTTTAGAAGGAATCGCAGTTGAAAATGATGAATTTTTAGAGAGAAAAAATATAGATATCTCATTCATTATTGAACAGTCAAAGCTGATAAGGGCGCCGTTGTGAATCTGACATCCCACGTTATAAATGGGTAATCACTTGAATTTACGTCTACAGTCCCTTTAACAATTAAAACGAGAATTATGATTTCACATTTCTTTTCTCTAGGATTGGATTGGACTGAGGAGGCCGAAGATGAAGAATCAATCAGGTTTTATCATTTTCAAAAAAAAATGTATTTTATTGACGTGAAAGTAAAATCAATTGTAAAAAGAAGTGTTCTAAAATTAAATTTTGCCTAGCACACTGAAACTGTCGCAATAGCAAAAATCGTAGCAGAGCAATTGGTTAAAACTATTGGAGATTTTTTACTCAAATCCGTGAATTATTCTTATTTTCTAGTAACCCAGACGAGGCCGTGTTAGTGGCAGAACTAGTAGAGAAATATTTACAGATGGGTGTTTTACAGTCAGATATTGGAGTCATAGCACCTTACTGGTCACAAATATCGTTAATCAGGTCAAATATTGGTAATTAGGTAAAATATCGTTTATCAGGTCAAATATTGTTAATCAGATCAAATATCGTTTATCAGGTCAAATATTGTTAATCAGGTCAAATATTGTTGATCAGGTCAAATATTGTTGATCAGGTCAAATATTGTTAATCAGGTCAAATATCGTTAATCAGGTAAAATATTGTTAATCAGGTCAAATATCATTTATCAGGTCAAATATTGTTAATCAGGTAAAATATTGTTAATCAGGTCAAATATCGTTTATCAGGTCAAATATTGTTAATCAGGTCAAATATTGTTGATCAGGTCAAATATTGTTGATCAGGTCAAATATCGTTAATCAGGTCAAATATCGTTAATCAGGTAAAATATTGTTAATCAGGTCAAATATCGTTAATCGGGTCAAATATCGTTAATCAGGTCAATAATGTTAATCAGGTAGAATATTGTTAATCAGGTCAAATATCGTTAATGTGGTCAAATATTGTTAATCAGATCAAATATCGTTAATCAGATCAAATATAGTTTATCAGGTCAAATATTGTTAATCAGGTCAAATATCATTTATCAGGTCAAATATCGTTTATCAGGTCAAATATTGTTAATCAGGTCAAATATCATTTATCAGGTCAAATATCGTTTATCAGGTTAAATATTGTTAATCAGGTCAAATATCGTTTATCAGGTCAAATATTGCTTATCGGTTCAAATATCGTTTATCAAGTTAAATATTGTTCATCAGGTCAAATATCGTTTATCAGGTCAAATATTGCTAATCAGGTCAAATATCGTTAATCAGGTCAAAAATTGTTAATTAGGTCAAATATTGATAGGGGATATTTATGGGAGTAGAGTCATCCTTGCTCAAATTGAAAAGCGCAAAATAATTTTGGAAGTAAATTTGGACTTAGCAAATAAATACTTTTTAGGGAAACCTCAAGTTATGGTGTGTAGCGTATAAACAAAATATAATTGAAAATTTGTATTTAGATGTTTAATGTATCATTTTAATCCCACTGTCGTTTTCTGCTATCCTTTTCAGAAATGTACTAAAATTTAACCATTTGGGCAGAATTATGTGTTTTAACATTTTTTTTGACTAGAGAGAAACCTGAGGCCCAATTTAAAGAATTTGAGCCGCGGCTTAAATTTTAATACTAAAGTTGTGACCAATTAGAAACTAGTCCAGAGCACGAGTTTGACTCATCGTGGACCGTTCATTTCCTGCTCAAATCTACAGGGTGTCCCAATAAACATGAGAATTTATAGACAACTTTTACATTTTCTTATATTTGAACAACATTATTTCGTGAATACTGATATTGCAGTAATTCAATTCAAAAAAGAAATATAGAATGCTTCTAGTCTTGGATATTTACAATGTGGTTTGTAATTATTATACCTTCAAGGTTGTTTGGAATTAACTTTTGTTCAGGGATCAACAGTTGGTTGTTGAATGAAAACCTGACATTTCCGTCAACTTTCTAAATACAAATAAAATTGACCAGCTAATGTGGAAACCTACAACCTTTTTTATTAACCGTCGGATCCCTTGGATATTTTTTATCTATTGGCTAATTAACGACGATTTTAATAGTCTTATAATTCTCAAGTTTATCGTCATTGATAAAGAAATTCAATTTTTATTAATTATTATATTTGTCAGGAGACTGCAGTACACTAAGATCTGACCCTGGGCTGAAAAGTCTATTAGAATACTGTGATCAGCTAGATAATGGAAGAATGGGAGTAGAGGAGTTCTATTCTCTTCTAGATAATTCATCTCCTGCATTACACTGAGTAGTCTGCTAGAATACTGTGATCAGCTAGATAATGGAAGAATGGGAGTAGAGGAGTTCTATTCTCTTCTTGATAATTCATCTCCTGCATTACACTGAGTAGTCTGCTAGAATACTGTGATCAGCTAGATAATGGAAGAATGGGAGTAGAGGAGTTCTATTCCCTTCTAGATAATTCATCTCCTGCATTACACTGAGTAGTCTGCTAGAATATTGTGATCAGCTAGATAATGGAAGGATGGGAGTAGAGGAGTTCTATTCTCTTCTAGATAATTCATCTCCTGCATTACACTGAGTAGTCTGCTAGAGTACTGTGATAATCTAGATTGTGGAAGGATGGGAGTAGAGGAGTTCTATTCTTTTCTTGATAATTCATCTCCTGCATTACACTGAGTAGTCTGCTAGAGTACTGTGATAATCTAGATGGTGGAAGGATGGGAGTAGAGGAGTTCTATTCTCTTCTAGATAATTCATCTCCTACATTACACTGAGTAGTCTGCTAGACTACTGTGATAATCTAGATGGTGGAAGGATGGGAGTAGAGGAGTTCTATTCTCTTCTAGATAATTCATCTCCTGCATTACATTGAGTAGTCTGCTAGAGTACTGTGATAATCTAGATGGTGGAAGGATGGGAGTAGAGGAGTTTAAAATTCGATGAAGGTGATGGACCAAACCTCTATAGAGTAGAAGAGTTCTATTCTCTTCTAGATAATTCATCTTCTGCATTACACTGAGATCTGATGATTGATTGATTGAAATGCTAGATGGTAGAAGGATGATAGTAGAAGAGTTCTATTTTCTTCTTGATAATTTAGCTCCTGCATTACGTAAATATCTATTCTTGGACTGAATAATAATCTGCTAGAATACTGTGATCAGCTGGATGGTAGAAGGACGAGATTAGAAGAGATCTATTCTGTTCTTGATGATTTGTTTTGATTTGATTTTTCCAATGTATTTCTAATTAAAATTTTAGCTTGGTTGTCTGTGTTTTCCAGACACCTCAGGCCTGATTGGCTGAGACTCACAAGTCTTCCTACACTTTAACAACTAATATATTAGGTTTTTCGGATTTATAAAATTGAACAAAAATCTGATGATTGTATGTTGTTAATTGACACACACCCCGAGAACCTTTTCATAATAACATCATTTACATCAGGAAAATTATAAGACGATTTTTAAGTTCTACCATTAATGCTAACCATAGGCGATTTGCGACAAGTCATATATAAGATATAAATTTTGCTTGTTTGTCTGTTTGTTTAAAATGTTTGTATCCAATCAAATAAAAAAATCTTAGGCACGCTCAATGACCACATAAATTGTCTTGAAATGACTTTACTAGTTATCAAATGTAATATGGGTTTACGATTTTCCGTAATTACAATCAATTAAACTTCAAAAGTTTGGATTTTTTAAATATTAGAAATTAATCTACGGTAACAGAAACATCCGTGAAAATTTGAGTTTTTCAATTATGTAGGAAAACACGTGGCTTTAAAGGCTTCATTTAAAATTGTTGTTACTAGAGTAGATGGGAAAGCGTCCTGGAAGCATGTCGAGTGATTAGTGACCTGCAATTCTAAACAATTTCTGCCATAGCATTTATTTTTTATAGATACCCTTGTTAGGTTTATTTCTCGAGGTAATAATTGGTCAAGTAACAACAAACGTATTTTTTTACATTTTGATTTATCTGAAAAACCTGATATTTGAGTAGTGTTCCCTAATTAACAAGAAATGTACTATTTGTGCCTTTAAATAAATTTTTAATTTTTTAAAGAAATATTTTCAGATATACAATACACAACGCAAAATATTTTCAGATATACAATACACAACGCAAAATATTTTCAGATATACAATACACAACGCAAAATGACCAGTTTTTCCTCTGGATGATGCTAAAAACTTAAAAACATTAATAAATATGGAGGAATAAAGAATAAAATATGATTTTTGAATTTTAAAAGAAAATGGAGGAACTAATTGTTACTGGTGAAGAAACGGTTGCAACAACCCAGGTGCCTCTAAACAACCTGGAGAACCTGGAGAATCTGGACCTGTTTACTGTAGAGTCCGATATTGTTCATTACTCACAGGAGATATTAGTACAGGTACACCACAGGGTTAGATATTTTGTTGAAAACTTGCTCCTCTCCCTTGAATTTTTAAAAATAAATGCATTTCCTGGTAATACGTATTAAAAATTAAAAAGGGGATGGGAGTGGAGGGGTGGAATTATTCTCCCAGCAGGGCGAGTAAATAGATATTTCTGATAAAACACCTTTGAAAAAAATTAAATTCAAGGATAAAATGTAAAGAATTGATTATCAAAGCAAATATTTTGTTGGAGCAATTGATTCATTAATGAATTAATTGATTGATATTGATTATTTGTTCGATTGATAAATTAATTGTTTGGTTGGTTGAATAAATGTTCGGTTGGTTGATTTATTGTTCATTTTCCTACGTATTTGTGTGATTGGTTGATTGCATGTTTAATTGAGTGATCAATTGTTCGATTGGTTAATTGGTTGGGACGATCAAGAAGAAAGAATGAAAAACAAGAAATAAAGAAGACTCAAAATGTTTCCATCTGATATCATATTGAAATTTAAAAATATTGTAAAATTTAATTAAAACAAATTATTAAAGTTAAAAAATTACGTGTGTTGGTTTCATTTGTTGATTGATTGTTAAATTGATTAATTAATTGTTCGAATTGGTTAATTAGATGTTGTTTGGATTGGTTTATTGATTAATAGATTGGTTAATTACATTTCTGGTTCATTGGTTGATTATATGTTAGATTGGTTAATGGCATGTTTGGTTAGATTGGTTGATTAAATGTTAGATTGGTTATATGCATGTTTGGTTGGATTGTTGATTTTTTGTTAGATAGGTCAATTATTTGTTTGATTAAATAAATAATTATTACATGTTGTTTGGATTTTTTTTATTGTTAGATTGGTCAATTATTTATTTGATTAATTAAAAAGAGTTATATTGGTTAATTACATAATTACATGTTGGTTCGATTGCTCGATTGATTGATTGATTAAATACTGATTCGATGGGCTGATCAGAGTATTTCTTAGATAATAAAACTTGAACGATCAATTAATTGATTGTTTTGATTGATTACTTTCTTTGTAGGATAGTGACTCCCTAGGGTATGCAGACTTTTCATCAGAGCAGGCGAGTTCTTGAACAATCTACTAATTGGAGTTTTTAGATAAACCTACAGTCGTCGTCGTATATATCAATACAGTAAAGACGACTTTCTGTTTCAATTTTGATTTTTTACCAAGCTTTGAAACACCAGATTCACATAAGCATATAAACAAGTACAAATTGCCAATCAACAGCTTCTCTTTGTAATTTGATAAATGCTTGTCTATAGGAATCAAAACGTGACTTGTAAAAAATCGTCTTCATTATATTGATATAATTGTCGGCCAATGTCGTTTTTTTGATAAATAATCTGGACAAATTCCTTAATATCTCCGTTAATTTTGAACGTGCAAAAATAGCAGACCACATTTTGGAAATTTCGAGGCTATTATTTTTCGGTATTAAATGTATATTCGGGATATTACTTAAATTGTGTTTACAAATTAATGTCGCGTGGAACAAAGACGATATTTAAGTCTTTTATCTTCTTTATGACATTCGAATGTTCACTTTATATTGGTAAACGCTATACGGCATAATAATAAGGGGCCAACCTTTCTAAAAACAAAGTCACAAATAAATATAACTTAGATTTAGACGTCCATATTGGACACCCTGAGAGTCTGATTTGATCTGATTGCCCAAAATGGGTTTTAATGGATTTAAAACTTTTAGGTGGCTACAAAAATGTCTACTATTCCTTACATTTTAAAAATTATGAAGTTTCTTCAAGTATGCTTGTATTACAATAGGCAAATTTTTACTCTTACCGCATGGTTAGGCATTAATTCCGACGACTTGACAATCCATCCAAGCCTATATTTTTTGTCAGATAATTAGACGATATCTTTTGAATTCACGAAAAAAAAACATATTTTCCGTTGCATTTGTAGTTAGCACGGACAATTAAGCTCAAATCTAATAATTTTTCTCTTTTTAGGATGTTACATCAGAGGGCTGCGGTAAATATTGTTTTTACAAACATTTAAATCTTTATTCTAGTATAAATTGAATAAAAAACTATTTCTTGGAAATATCATCCTGATTTATGACTTTAAATCCCATAGAGATTTTGGAATTGAATGAGTGGAAGCATTTAAAGGGACTATTAGTGTGATTTCAAGCAACCTTCCATTTTATAGAGGGACATTCTCGATTTTCAACGGTACCCTTCCAACTTTTGACTGCTGAAAGAGGTGTCGTATCGTTTGCACTAATGATTGATCGGACTAACGCATATTCGCACTAACGTTCATTCGGACTCACGTTTTATTTGAGTGTTAGGTTAGGTTAAGACAATTTCTGGGACGATCGCTGCGGCTAGGACAGGCTAGGGGGCCGAGCGCCGGGACTAGAACAGACTAGGGGGCCGGTCGCTGCGGCCACAAGTGTTACTGGTCAGCTGACTTTATGCAAAAGTGCGTTAGTTCAATCGGACATCAGTGCAAAAGATATAGCATCCTGAAAGATGTAGAACTTTTTCTATATAATCTACAAAAACGCTTGTAATTGTTTAACACTTTGTTTGCAAGCTGTTGATTGTTAATATTAATAAAGAAATATTAATATTTACTTTCTAAAAATCACAAAAAATAAATATTTAGTTTCGAATTTTTAAAAAAAGCTTCGGCCGTAAAATAGTAGGTTTGTTTCCCGAGGTACAAGTAACGTCAGCTGAGTTGAGTTCACACTATTTATCCGAACGATGTTTTGGAGAAATAAACAGGGAGATCTTTGACTTTGATAAACAGTCTAAGTTTTAAAGGGTATCTTTGTAAATCGTACATTGCCATCGTTGCAATGAGATTCCTGACGCCTTACAGTCCCTTTAAATGCATCAAAAACTTTTTTTAAATGGATAAACCGCATTTTCTGACATTTAATTAGTTTTCACTGTTTTTTTTTTAATACTTGTTGATTCCTAATCTAATTTCACTTTTCATAATTTATTTTTTTAGATCCTGAGCGTGTTAGAAAAGTTTCTTCATTTCCAGGTACTTAATTTTTTTCTTTTCTTAAAATGATTTAAAGCAGTCGAACTAAAGGACCTAAAGTGAAAAACTTATATTTTTTCTAAATAATTGACCGTTTCCTGATAATTAATTAATTGACATTTTAGAAAATTCATTAAAGCACCTTTTACATTTTGATAATTTGGCCTATGGTTTTGAAGACACCCCCCCCCCCCCCCATTCTTTGATTTAGACGGTTACACTTGGTGATTTTGGTTGATTTGATTAAGAAAAAGTTAAACCTAATTAATCAGAAAAGTTCCGTGGACGGCCTCCTAATTTCGAGGCTTCAGAGGTCGATGCCCAGGTAAAAAGAAATTCTTGTCTACAGACAGGGAGATCCAAAAAACTGTGGAACACGAAGACGACGTTAAAGTAATTTTATTTGATATTGTAATAAAGTAATTAGTTTTAATAGTAACTAAAAAATCACTTTGCATGTGCAACTGTTCTGTGTGTGTACACTACACAATTTCTGTGTTGTATCTTTATGGAACTGTTTATAGGATCATACAGTGATAATCAGAAAACTGTAGAATAGGAAGATGACATTAATGCAATGCTGAAGTGCATTGGATGTTGTTTAAAGCAAATAGCATTACTTGAAAGCAGTGCTTAGGATCCGGATCCGTTGGATCCGCAAGATTTTGGCTTCCTGGATCTTGATCCGCAAAAATATGGGGTAACGGATCCGGACCCAAGGGGTAAAATATCAACCAAAAACTGCAAAAAAAACTTTTTTACTCCTAAAACCCAACTCTGAACTTTTGAAAAAAGAGATTATAAAAACTTCCTCATTTCTGAATGATTCATCAAGTTTTAGGATAAAAATAAGCGATAAAAACAAAACAAAAAATTTGAAATATTAACAAATGACCTGGATCTGGATCCGGATCCATTTTTTCCAGTGCGGATCCAGGATCTGGATCCGGATCCGGATCCGCATAAAAATTAAATGGATCCTAAGCACTGTTTGAAAGTTATTGAATTACGTATGAAGTAAAATGCGTCTGTTTACATTGTACAATTGCTGTTTCTCATGTTCAATGCGCTATTAAAAGTCATAACTTGAGTTTAAAAGTCGACTTCCTATTCCAGAGTTTTCTGGTTCTCTCTTTAACATTAGTCTAAAGTTGTCGTCTTCTTATTCCACAGTTTTATGGGTCTCACGACTTACTGTAGTTCTTAAATGTCGTCGTTTTTAAAAAGATTTTTTTAATTAAATAGGCATTGTCGATTTTGGTAATTTTTCCTAGCACTGATAGGAATGGAGGAAAACAATCTTTTTGTTTTTATTGTTATTTTTTTCTTATGTATGGTTTTGCTTCTTTTACCAATAAAAGTATTTGGATTGAAATGAAATTTCAGATTGAGTAAGGGGAAAAAAATATTATAAATATCTTATCAAAAGTTATTTGTTTGAACAGGGCCAAACATGGTACAATTGTTCTGTCTGTGAAACTAAATGTACGGGAAGAAGTGAATTACTGCAACACATGAGAACTCACGATAAGGTAACAGCTTGAAAATCAAATTATTACAGGGGTGTATATTTTCCTGAAATATTTCCCCTGCAGACGTTAAAAAAGTAAATAAATGATTTTTGTGGGGGAAAAAATAAATTTTTAGGTAAAAAGTTTCTAAAAGAATGACAAAAACTCGTCTTCTGACGTCCAATATTTTCCTATATTCGCCAGAGAATCAAAAATAATTTTCCTCCGGTTAATACTTGAAAATATATTGTATATAAATATGATGTGTACACTGTACACTGCACAACTCTTGTGTTTATTGAATTATTGAAATCATAATTCATCAGTCTAATGTAGTATTTAATGTGTACACTGCACAACTCTTGTGTTTCAAGCTTATTGAACTATTTAAATCATAATTCTCCAGTCTAATGTTGTCGCCTCCCTTTTCCACATTTTTATATGTCCCACTGTATTATGATTCTTATTTTCTAGGAATACAAAAATGTTATATATTTCAAAATAGGTTTATTCAGAAATACGCAAAATGATGATTATTTAACGAAATTTTTGTAATTATTTTTGTTCTTGTGACACCAAGTTTTAATTTCCATTGTTGCTTCAGGAGCGTCCGTTCTACTGCAAGGTTTGTGGATCCAATTTCAAGCAAGTTGTCCATCTCAGAGCTCACATGAGAATGCATACTGGAGAGAAACCGTTTAAGTAAGATTTGTTTATTTTAAAATAACTTTATGCGGTATTTGAAATGGAATATGGGCAGGTTTTTTATGTAATATTGCATATTATNATATATTAATATTTGTCTGGCCTTGGAGAAGCCAAAAGCTTTACTGTGCGTGTTCAATTTAGGGGGGCAACTGGAGATAGCTTAAACGGTAATTTACATAAAAAAAAAATATGAAATTCTCAGATTCTATAATGCCTTGCCCACACTGCTGAAAATGGACCATCAGGTTTCAAGTCAAAACACCTGAACTTTTTCTTTGGATTATGTTTATATGCAGTCTACTGATATATATTCTCAATTTTCAGAAAATGTCACCTAGGGAATTTTGAGCAAATTAATTTTTAAGAAATTTTAGAAATCAAGTGCATTCACAGGTCTTAAATTAAACAAAAATTTCATTTTAAAACTTTAATCTGCTTCTTCTGGGTTTTTGACAATATTTTTTAACAGTATATGACATGGTCTCCAAATTTTTTTATTTTTCTTCAACAGTCATGAAACTTATTGTAGCAAAAAATCAAACACCTAAGTCAACTGCCTGACTGTCAAAATGCGGCCCGAAAAAGTTTTTTGATGTAATTTTTACTGATTTTACTTCAAAAAGTCTTTTTTAGGCACAAATTTCGCAATTATACAGTTCACTTAAGGCTTTGATTTTTTTGTAAAACATTTCTTTTGACTGTTAAGGAAAATTCACAAAATTTGGGGACTCTGCCATCAACGGTTCTAAAAATATCGCAAAAAACACAGAATAATCTTAATTAATCTTTGAACCTACAGTTACGATTGAGTTTAGACTTAAAAATGCACTTGATTTCAACAATTTTTTTTAAATGGATTCACTAAAAATTTAGATTATAACTCAGAAGCCTGCATAGTAATATATTCCGAAAAAAATTAGGTGTTTTCACTTGAATCCTGATGGTTCATTTACAGCAGTGGGTGCCTTGATTAAAGATAGTTAATATATAAAAAATATGTCTTCTTGCCTTAGATGCAGTGTGTGTGCAAAATTTTTCCGCCAAAAAGTGATTTTAGACCAACACATGAGAATTCATACTAAGGTACATACCATACAAGGGAGATGCATAGCATATAGCACATCAGATAAATGACATGTCACATGGGAGATGCATAGCATATAGCACATCAGANTTTTCCTCCTTTTACTTCCCGTTTTCTTTTCCCTTTTCCTTCCCCTTTTCCTTCATTTTCCCTTCCCTTCCCTCTTTCCTTCCCTTCCCTCTTGGGTATTCACCCCTGTGAATAAATAAACGAAAGGATGAAAGAAAAAGACGGGTGACATGACAAATGTATGATAAGTGACCGAAGCATAAACTTGTATTTGATGGTTAACTCAACCAAACAACTATATACTTGAAAGTCTCCGTTTTGCAAATATTAGCATAGTTGCAGAATTATTGCTAAAGTTTTGATGATTTAGAGCAAACCATACAAATGTACCGAGACTGGATGTATCAAAGAATTTACACAAAAATCCTCGTTAAAGAACCACATAAAGTCCCACAGGTAGTTTAGTATTTAAAGATATTTAGATTTTCAATTTGATATTATTATATAAAATCCTTTTAATTTTCAATTGTAATGCTAACTTTTAATTTAGGAATCTAATTTATTTTTCCAAAAACTTAGAAACTTATTTAATCTCTAAAAAATTCAAATGTTTCTAAACTTCATACATGTTACATTTAACTATTTAACCACAGGATTTGCCAAATCAATAGAAAAAAGTATTTTTCTCATTTTCTTTCATTTCTTTTTAATTCTTTATTTGCATTTTCATATATTTTTATCCTTTCTGGAAATTATAAAAAAAATCTTCTCTCTTAATTTGTACTTTGCACAATTTTTCCTTTTTTAATAATGTCACCGTATTGTTTTATAGATTATTTACAGGGTTACCCACATAGGTTGAGGCTTTAATGACGACCTAAACCGTTTATTTCTGACAATCGGAAAGGTTTTAAGTTGATAAAGGACCAAACTAGAATTATAGCAGTTTCCTGGGGAAAGGCAATATGTTGGTACGTTTTTGATTAGTTTTTGATTATTTTAAAAGGATCCGTAATAATCAAAGAAGTTTTACAATTTTCAAAATTTTTAATTTTAAACATTTGCGTTTCTTTCCGGTCTGACAGGAAATAAATGCAAAAAACGAACTAAAAACGAGCGTCTTAAAACGTTCGTTTATACATATCATAGAATAAAAATATTGCAAAGTTTGAAAGTTTTTTTGTAAACAAACTAAGACGATTAACAACCCTAAGTGGGGGGTATTTCACTTTTGGTCCCTCAGAGTTTTTTGCACAATTCGAAAGGTTTTAAGTTTAAAGGACCAAACTAGAATTATAGCAGTTTCCTGGGGGCGATCTACAAAAATCAGAGAAGTTTTACAATTTTCAAAATTGTTAACTTGAAACATTTGCGTTTCTTACCGGTCTGAGAGAAAATAAATGCAAAAAACGAACCAAAAACGAGTGTGTTA
Organism: Eurytemora carolleeae; assembly: GCF_000591075.1. Taxonomy (NCBI): domain Eukaryota; kingdom Metazoa; phylum Arthropoda; class Copepoda; order Calanoida; family Temoridae; genus Eurytemora; species Eurytemora carolleeae. The sequence continues at coordinate 19,947 of NW_019397013.1, read as the reverse complement.
AAACGATCGTTTTTGGTTCGTTTATACTTATCATAACAGAATTGAAATGTTGTAAGTTTTATAAAATGTTTTTTGTAAACAAACTAAGGCGATTAACAACTCTAACTGGGGGGATTTCACTTTTGGTCCCTTAGAGTCACATTTGATTTGATTTGATTTGATTGGATTTGATTGGATTTGACTTGATTTGATTTGATTTGTTTTGTTTGGATTTGATTTGACTTGATTTTGAAATGAATCAAAAATGATAGCAAAATGGTTAATCAATTCTGCTGTAGAAAAGCATGAATGCAAGAAAAAATATGTCTGAAATCTATCTTTGTGGATAATCTTCTAAAACGGTATTGCTCTACAGTCTACAGTCTAAATTATGTACAATGTAATGTACATGATGTACAGTAAAGTGTTTATTAAGGACTGGTAAACTAAGTGAACAGTACAATAAGAAGGAGGTGTACACCAGAAAAGAAGTTTACACAAGAAAAGAACCAGTTCAACCTATCCTACAATCTGCAGTACACTCATTTGTACAACCCCTTGTACAACCCCTTGTACAACCTCCTGTTTTCAAGGTAATTATCTTTATTTTAAATTAACTGTCGAGTGTTGATGTAATTGCAAGTGATTCTCAATTTTCAAAACTTAATTTACATTGCAAAGTTTTGAACAATTGTTTTTTTTGGGAGCCTTGCTGACTTTTGTTTGAGAAAAGGATGGATAAACACTATTCAGGATTACTCCACAAAGGATGAGACTGTAAAGCCGACTTAAACCTCATAAATTAAGTCTTCTGTCTTGAATTAAGTCTTAAAAGGGGTTATTTAATAATTTTGCAAAGAAAAAGCACGTTTACATATGCATAAAAGGAAATAGATAGTAAACATTCGGTACAGTTGTTTCTTAAGTCTCATCCTTTCTGGGTTACCCTGTATCTTAAAATATTTCATCTGTAAATGCATAATACTAATTGAAATACAATGGGGAAAAAATAGAAGTACAAACGACGATATTTTTTGTTAATTAGATAAAGGGTACTACATACATATATTATTTAAAATGGGAGGTCACAAAAAATTATGTTGAACTGAATTTAATTGATTGGAGATAGGTTTCGCTACTTCTCTAGTGCTGTCAGGATCAAATTCTGAACCACCGATTCAAAAAATATATACATGGTTGAACCCCTGCTTTACGTAGTTCAACGACTTCTCGCAATTCATTAAATTTGGTCCCTGTTTCTTCAATAACCACATTAAAAAAAAGAAAAGATAATTTCAATATTTTTAAGATTTAATAAATTATCAACTATTTTATTTAGATATCCGATGGAAGATCTAAATCTGTTACGAAGATTCTAGATAACAGAAAACTGACGCAGGAAATTATTCAATTTATAATAGTAATAATAATAATAATGATAATAACAATTTAACCTACGGCATCTGATAATTACTCATGACCACCTTGTCTGATTAGCCTCAAATTTGTATTGTGCAACGAGTTAGAACCACAGGAAGTTCCTTAGTTTGGTTCAACAATTTTAAGCTTTTAAGTTAACTCAAATGGAGAAAAATCTTTTTTTCCAGGAAAAGCTGGTTTCCAAGCTAGCTTTTATATATTTTGTTGTGAAAAATAAGTGCAAAACAAATTTTATAGTTTTAATACCAGACATTTTTTCTTTGGAAATCCTTTTTTTTATTTTTTATAACTGTAATTTGTCCTGATTGTCAAAAAAATCATACAAAAGAGAATAACTCGGAGTTCGGCTTTTTTTTCAAATAAAAATCATGGCCTAGCAACCTTTGTTAACTTAAATTTCACACTTGTTTCTAGCTTGGAAACCCAGCTTTTCTGGGAACCTAAGTTAACCCAGTGAAAGTCAGCTTAGATCCTTTAAACTTTTTTTGATAGAACTACTGATGATAATTTTGAGAAGAAAGTAACATTATTAAAGGGGTGGGATTTTTGTAAAGGATCTGAAAAAGATTTTTTTTATTTTAAAAAATTAATAAAATCGTCTGAGACAAATTTTTCATATTTTTCAAATTTTTCAATTTTTATTCCAGATTTTCTAAAGATTAAATTGTATAAGGGAGGTGAATGTCCCAAGCAGTTTAAAACAACTGTTGTTAGAATGACTCAATCTCAGTTTCAAGTAAGCATCAGAATAAAACCTCCAAATAAAATTTTATTGTGCACTTTATCATTCATGTGTAGGTTATGCGCAATTTCTCTATAGTAGTACTATACATTAATCATCGTGCTGTTATGTTAAGTTATCTGTATATTATTGCACGGTGCTATGACATTTATTTCGTTCCTGGATTTTCTCTTACATTTAGGATATTTATGGAGTTCATTTTTTAATTAAAATGAAAACACAATCAAAAATTACCTTTTTATCAATACTTTTTCGAAAAGCACGTTATATCTAGAACTAACTGAATTTTGAGACAAGGTGTTATAAAGGTTTTGGTCTTTGAGTCATTGCCATTAACTCTGATTTTTTTATTCCCTTTATCTTTACAACCCAATGTTGCAGACCTTAGATATTTCAAGCTATGAATTCTGATTGATCAACTAATCAAAGTTTGAAATATCAAAGGTTTACGCCATCTAGTTTTATAGATTTAGGTATTATGAAAATTGGGATTTGTGGCAAAGACTCAATTTCTTTTCTCTTTATTTCTAAGGTATTAAACAGTAAACAAAATTGTTAATAATTAGATTGAATAAGTCTGATATTGTTCGTTCGCGAATATTCACAAATGTTTTTGTTTTTTTAGATATTTATATGATGAAAAATATTATGCGATTTTGCATACCCAAGCCTATTGTCATTTAATCATTTAAAAACAATACAAAACACCCTGTTAGAGACCAATGAGATATAAAATGAGATATGCAATGAGATATACAATGAGATATGCAATGAGATATACAATAAGATATACAATGAGATATACAATGAGATATACAATGAGATATACACAACCATGAAAGTTATCATTCAAATTTTTAGACAGCCTCCTAGGCATATGCATTCCAATACTGCAATGGTGTAATTGGCAAAATACCGCAGGATTATATACATTTTAAAAAAGCGTTTGTTTCTGGCTTAAGTTTAAAAGGATTACTTGAAGCAATACTGGTCGAGTTTAGTGTGCACATCTTGGTTCGCAGTGAGACTTAAGGGACTGTAAACGTAATTTCAAGTGACACTTGTGGTTCCCTTTAATGTTTTGTCTGATCACCTAAGAATTATACATCCTTGTTTTTTTTGTTTTTGAAAATTGTTTTTTTTCGTTTGTAGTATTTCTACTAAAGTGACTTTTCTTTATTATCAGAGTTATAAAGAACTAGGACGTTATCTTGCACATTATTGATCAGATTACGGTTTAGACGGTACTGTCTTTCAGTGGAGGGTTACTTGAAATTATTATAACAGTCCCTTTAATAAGGTCGCTTTATTTTCATGAATTTAGGAGTACCTGAAAAAGAAGTACCCTAAGAGTTCAGAAAGCGGTGCACTGAAATCTCAAGTCCAGCCAGACGAGCCTTTGAAATTATACACTTCAACGCCAGACCCAAGAATATCAGAAATATCTGAGATAGTCGTCAAGGATTCTCAAAGAGCTCCAGAAGGACAGTTAAGTCATGTTGAAGGAAAACATTTAGCACTAACAAACAAGATACCCATCACCCATCAAGGAAATTCCCTCCCCAAGAAGCAACTGCAGGACTCTGCTTGGAGAAGATCAAAGCAGATCAGCAGTCCGTTTCTGACCTATGTTAACTTGTGTAAACCTCTGCTGCAGGCTGAACAACCTGATCTTAACCTTATTCAGCAGATTGAGGAATTAGCGGCTAGGTCAGTTACTTTCTTCTCAAGTTTTTTATTTATTTTTCAAGAGACAAGTATTGTTCATTATAATCTGACAAACGCGGTTTTTTGTTGTTAGTAATTATGTGGATCTTACAACTTCTTTGCTTTTTAACCTAAATATTATATTTAATTGTTTTGAAAAATGTATATGTGAGTTTGAGATTAAATACAGAAAGATTATTAAAAGGTGATATTAGGGTCTTTTACATCCAAGCTTGATTTTATTTGATTTTGTCCTTTTTACAGGATTGAATCCTAGGTACTTTTACGTTAAGTAAAAGGTTTTTTAAAAAATGATTTTAAGACATAGCTTTTACTAACCCGACAATCTTTTTGATCAACCCAAAATAGTTTCTAGTACAATAGAAGACAACGTAGAATTTATACGTTCTCAGTAGAGCTGTATTATTACGTCACAAGTGTCAACTTAGTTTTTGTGTCCGATAAAATTATTACTAATAGTGATAATTTTAGAATAAAGGGCTTATTTCATAATAAGTGCAATTTAATATGTTTTTTATTTTCTGTTTTTACACTTTTTTATTTAATCTTGGAAAAAATGAAAACTAATGTGAGAAAATTTTGTTTTCCTTGTTATATTTGACACTTGTGACGTCGCTTATAATTGGTCCATTTCTCTGTTGCCATGTACTAAAATCTATTTAATCCACCCTGTTATGTTCAATTCTAAATATCTACATTTGCCCATTTTATTTTATGATTACAATTCTCCATTTAAATTACAGTATAATTTCAAGTTATTCTCCATATAAAGATCGCAAATCCGAATTCATAACGGTATCATTAAAAGCCAAGTCTGATCAAGTAAGAATAATATATCAATATTTACAATGTTGTAAGCTGATTATTTCTATTTTAAAAATGTTACTTGCGCATTTCTACTGCTGGAAAATATATAGGATTTATCAGAATTAAAATGTTTAAAACTTGAAAAACGACTATATCTTTCACATGGTAGATAAGATAAAGGTATCAAGGTTTGTGAATCGGGCAATTTTAACTTTGCACAAAGGGTCACTTGAAATTACGCTAACCGTCCCTTTAATGACTTTTTTATGTTTACAAGGGTTGTTTTATGTTTATTTACTTTGTTATCTTGTATCGTTCAGGTGGAATAGATTAAGCAGTGAAGAAAAGTCCAGCTTTGAAGAAATACAAAAACAATCTGAAACGAAAACTTGGTATGAGGTGAGCCATTGGATTTAATGGAAAACATTAAAGAAAGAGTACTTACAATGTTACAGATATAGTAAAAGATAATTTCACAATAAAGTTATTCGAATGTGTTGTATCAACTAGTTAGTTTTAATTAGATTATCAAGTAGATTTTATTATATTAACGAGTAGTTTTATTATATTATCGAGTAGTTTTTATTATATTATCGAGTAGTTTTTATTATATTATCGAGTAGTTTTTATTATATTATCGAGTAGTTTTATTATATTGTCGAGTAATTTTTATTATATTATCGAGTAATTTTTATTATATTATCGAGTAGTTTTATTATATTATCGAGAAGTTTTTATTAGATTATCGAGTAGTTTTTATTAGATTATCTAGTAGATTTTATTAGATTATCTAGTAGATTTTATTATATTATAGAGTTGTTTTCATCACATTTTTATTTGTTTTGCTTTACACTCTGATAGTGAATACATAGTTTAAATGATTCAACTGTTTTTTAGAATTCAACTGCTTCATCCGTTCATAGTCTTTCCACAGCTCTTACCTCTTCAGAAGCTTTTACAGCTCCATCAGTTCTAGCAGCTCCATCAGTTGTGACAGCTCCCCTAGAATCATCTCATTTCTTCAGTTCTAAACCTCAACCAAAAAATCGGAATGCACAGATATGTTTACCGGTATTACGGAGTTTTCAAACTTTATACTGACTATACAGATTTGTTTATCGGTAATATGGAGTTTTCAAACTTTATACTGACTGTACAGATATGTTTACCGGTAATATAGATATTTTAAACATTATACTGACTATACAGATATGTTTACCGGTAATAGGGAGTTTTCAAACTTTATACTGACTGTACAGATATGTTTACCGGTAATACGGAGTTTTCAAACTATAATGACTATACAGATATGTTTACCGGTAAAATAGAGTTTTCAAACTTTAAACTGACTATACAGATATGTTTACCGGTAATACGGAGTTTTCAAACTTTATACTGACTATACAGAGCTGAAAACTTTAGAATGGATAAACTTTAATCCTGACTTCTTAATCCGAATAACCACTGTGGAAACTTTTCATTTTAGTCCTTAATCCACTCTTTTTCTCTCTCCTTGGATATCCGTTAATTGTTTTCTCCAATGAGAATATTTCTGTTCTCTCATTGTACTATAGATGTATTTTAAAGTTATTCTCGAAATATGTGGTAAATCCGATTCACAATGCTGGTAACATTAAAACCTTTGTCTGATCATGCGAAAACCATTTTTATCTCTTTTAAAATTGAACATTTTTAATTTCGGGTTTTCTACAAAGTGACTAGCGCCTTTCTGCTTCCAAAACATTGGAAAAAATTATTTGATTTGATTTGACCATGAAAGCCATGTCTGATCAAAAATGCATTTTAGATTTGCTTCATCTTTTTAGAAATCTTTTTTTTTCAATTTTGGTTTCTCTATTAGTGACTTGCATCTTACTGCAGAAACAGTAAAAGAAAATGTTGCCATCTTTCCCTTTAAAATGGTGTTCTATAAGTTTAAGGTTTGTGGAAGGACGTTATGGTAAACTAACGAGGCTTCATATAAACTTGGATTTGAGTTGGAATAGGAATAGCTGTCATTTAAAGGCGGAGTTGGAACACATTTTAAAATTTATTTCGAACCAACCGGTTTAAAGCAGTGCTAAAGATCCATTTTATTTCGATGCGCATCCGCACATTTAAAGATATTATTTTTTAACTATATTAATTCTTAATTTTGGTACCAATTCAGATGAACTGAATTAACTATTAAGAGATAAAAAAATTTAACAAGCTCTCATTTTTCAGTATTTGATAATTGTGTTCAGATTTGGGAGAGCAAATAGGTTTTGGTTGATATTTTGCCTCTTGGATCCGGATCCAGGAGTCCCAAAGTGTAGCGGTTCTAACAGATCTAGATCCCGGGGTCCTAAGTGTTGCGGATCTAACGGATGTAGATCCCGGGGTCCAAAGTGTATCGGATCCAAAGGATCCGGATCTTCAGCACTGCTTTAATGAATGAATATTTTCAAAAAAAGTTTTGGCCTTTGTAAAAAATTGGACTTAAACTTGAAAGATTTATCCTTTTTTTAACTTGAACAAAATTTTATTTATTTTCCTTAAGTTTATAGCGGAAAATTGAAAATACATTTTTTCACATATTTTAAAAAAGAAAATAATATTTTCAAAGAATTCGGGAGAATTGATTTTCATAAACAGAGTGACTCTACAATGATGAGACTTTAGAGGAGACGGAATTTATACTTTCTGAGTACATTCATTTTGTATTATTTTTGTTTTAGATAGATACTCTGTTCCAGTTACCAGCCACCAGTAATAAGGTAGCATTTAACACTTTTACTTTTTAGATTGTTTGCTCATTTCGTATATGGTTAATTTCTAAAATTATACTAATTTTTCTAATTTCCGATTATTTGTTGAAATCGACTCGTATTCTACAGCATAAATCAGGAAAACTTCCAATTAGATTAAAAATCCCTTTAAAGGAACTGTTAAAGCCAGTGTTTAGGATCCATTTAATTTTAATGCGGATCCGGATCCTGGATCCGCACTGGAAAAAATGGATCCGGATCCAGGTCCTTTCTTTAAGATTTACTGAATTTTTTTAACAGTTTAATTTTTTTCGCATATTCTTATCCTAAAACTCGATGAATTATACAGAAATGAGGAAATTTTTATAATCTCTCTTTTTTTCAAAAGTTCAGATTTTGGTTTTAGGAGTAAAAATCCGTGGATCCGCATATTATTGCGGATCCGGATCCAGGAAGCCAAAATCTTGCGGATCCGTTGGATCCGGATCCTAAGCACTGGTTAAAACGTAGTTTTTAACTGACTTTTTACACAAAGATTGCAATGCTCTATTTCCAATAGTACCCTGGAAAGCTTGTCTGATTAAGTATTAATTAGATGTTAATGTTTTTGTTTCTTTTATCTAACTGGTTTTTTTTTTACTTGCGGTTTTTCTGTGAAAGTGATTTGCTTATTTTTTTGCTTCTAGGAAGCAATTGAGAAATTATCAGAATGAATCACTTTCATATAAAAAACCAACGGTTTCTTAAACATTTTGATCAGATTAAATCGGGCATTGCCATCTTTGCATGGAGGGTCACTTGAAATTACCCTTACAGTTCCTTTAAATTCTATTTCATTCCTTGGTTTCAGGTTGTTCTCAAACAGTTTCCGCATGAGAATGGAAATGTTTATGAAATAGGTTTGGCAGTTGTTAATTCAAAATTCCCTTTTCACAATTTTCAATATTTTAAGATCTGAAATTATTCGCAGTTTTGCAGTTTAACTTAATTTTCTTGAATTTTTTAATTTTGCGTTGGGAGGAGAAAAAGAAATTTATTAAGGGGGGGTGGGGTCCATTTTGGAAATTTTTTATTAACCTCTGCCTGTGTTGTCAGCTATGGAAGGTATAGATGTGAACAGTGTACCCGGAATGCCTGGAATTCCTGGAATTCCTGGCGCTAAAAATAATATCGTTGTCATCAGTCCTGTCAGGTATATATGCATTACGCAGTACATTAACAACCGTACATACACAAACAAACAGTACCCTGTTGCATTTTTTGTTAATGAGAATTCAAAATTGGCATTTGCGGGCACTGTTAGTGGCTTGGCTGATTAGTATAAAATTATATGCAGGTAATCCTCAATCAAAAGTGACAAAATACAAAGTACATAAACAACAGTACATACACAAACAGTCAGACTTTAAGACAAAATACAAAGTACATTAACGACAGTACATACACAAACAAACAGACTTGAAACTTCAAAATTGACATTTGTGAGCACTGTTTTTGTTGCAAAAGTTGGTCTATTAACATGAAAAATTATAAATATATTTGATCCTCATCCAAAAGATCACTAGAAAAACTAGGAGAACTNACACAAACAGTCAGACTTTAAGACAAAATACAAAGTACATTAACGACAGTACATACACAAACAGTCAGACTTTAAGACAAAATACAAAGTACATTAACGACAGTACATACACAAACAGTCAGACTTTAAGACAAAATACAAAGTACACATACACAAACAAACAGACTTTAATGAAACTTCAAAATTGACATTTGTGAGCACTGTTTTTGTTGCAAAAGTTGGTCTATTAACATGAAAAATTATAAATATATTTGATCCTCATCCAAAAGATCACATCTCCAAAATGTTGACTATTTCCTCGCGTAGAACTAAGTGGGGTGACAGTCTGGTGATTTCGATATTGTAAATGGGGATTTTTGTTTTAACTAAGTAAATAATTGATTTCACGCATAATATGTACTTAAGTTCAATAAACAAAACGTTTTAACGGATTTTGCTCAATCCCATGCAGGGTTGCCCATATAGGGCAAGACTTCAGAGACGACTGTTCGGAATTTATACCGTTTCCTTATATTCACGATTCCCTGCAAATAAAACTTGTTTTTTCCTTTGCCAGTGAAAGACCACATTCAAGGCGGATGATTAAGTTTAAAATTGATATATTTGAAGAGTTTTAAGTCGTCTTTACAGTCTTTTTGGATACCATGTTGTTTGAACAATTTTGTCTAGTGATTGGGCTGAAATATTTTGTCCATATGATTTAATTAGAAGAGCTTTATTCAAGTTTATTTTTGTATATTTTAGAAAGTTTAGAACGTATCCTTCTAAACGGAACCGAAGACTCAATACTCCTCTAAAGCAGGTAAGTTTTGTGTACAGATAAAAAAATAAAAAAATATAAAGACTTAAGAATTTAGAGATAAGGGTTTTTGTTTTATTGCATATATTTTCTGTCAGGATTCAATACTGACGACATATTATAAGAAGAGGAAATGCATAGAAACAATTTATTAAAAACCTTGTGTATGTCCTAAAACCCTCTAAAGCGAACCAACACGATTAACAACCCGTTTGAGGGAAGATTTTGAAATCTATTCCTGTTTAGAATGAAGTCGCGGCATCTTTTGGTATAAATCAACTAATCACTCTTAGTCAATCAGCTAATCAACAAATCCCGGAACAAAGACGATCTCTTATTGAAAGTCAGGGACTATCATCCTGTATTGGAGTAACCACAGAAGTCATTTCTAGTGGAATAAATGAATTATCCAGCGGATTATTTAGTGGAAACGGACTATGTGAAACATCTTCTGGTGGATTAAATTCAATGTCTGATTTGTCAAGGTTACAACCTCCAGGCTCTGAACTGATAGAACTAGGAGGAGAAAAAATGGCGGGAAAAGTTGAAATATTCAAAATGGCGGGAAAAGTTGAAATATTCAAAATGGCTGACATCAGAGACAAAGAAAGTCTGGCAGATATCTCAGATGTGGATGAATCACAAGGTATTTTTCCTTTACTTACTATGCATTTCATTTTTCACCTTTAATCTTAATATTATTCTTCAGGTCCTGAAATGCAAGCTAGAGCAGATATATCTAATGACGAAAACTTGAACGAAATGGCTTCGCAGGAAATTGTCGAGTCTAACTTTGTAATGGAAGACACAGGTACGATGAGTACGATAGATAGATTTTTACAATTCACTTTTTAATCCTAGGGGAACTTACAGTATTAGAGGACGAACATGAGGTTTTAGAGGACGATCAGGGTGTCCTCAACAATACTACATTAGAGGACGAGGACATTCTTCAGTATCAAGACTCCATACAGTACACAGAGCAGGACAACATAGAGAACTTGTACTCAATATATCATTTATAGTGTACTTAATTAATTCATTTGTTTATTTTATTTATATTTGATTATTTATTTTTTGATTATTCTGACCTGTACTTTAATAAGTTGCCAAAATTTTACTTTATTTGTCATAGTTGTTTTATTGCAGTGAATAAATGCTCTATATCTGAACTTAAAAATTGTAATTAAATTTCCTAAGCAAGCCCCCCCCCACCTCAGATAATTCCCATTTTATACCAGACTTATTTTGTATTCATGGAGTTAACAAATGAGCAATCTACATATGCACGGTTTGCACAGTAAACAATAAACATTACCATATTATACAATGCATGCACTAAACAGTTACCCCTCAATTTACGTTTAACTTAAGTAAATTGCAAGTATTGCAAGTATAAGAATGAAATCTTGCATTTTTAAATCATATCTTTTTTATTAAAGAGCTATGGAGACGAACTAAAATCAAATGTAGAAACGATACGAGGTCACAAAGTTGTCGCAGTAATGTCGCTTACATTGGACCTTTTCCTTCTGCCTAGTGTGCAGTCCATTGATGCTGAAGTTCTAACAGGGAAAGTAGGGGAAAATGGACTGAATACGTTTTTTTAAAGGGAGTGATCGGGTATGTAAGGTTGTTGAACTGAGTATGCAGTGTTGTGGAAAACTTCTTTCGGATTCATTTGAGACATATAAAACTTTTTAAAGATCTCATAAAATGTAAAAAAAAATCTACAGTAAACTAATTAATTTCTATTTTCTCATTATTCTGGTTTCTCATTATTCACAAAGATTTTCGCAGATTTTCTAGAATTATTATTGAAAAAACGACATTTGAAGAATTTGAAGAAATCGGCGAATAAATTCAAAGAAGATAAGAAATTCAATATTATAATGAAAACGAAATGATCAATTTTAGCATTGATTAATTGACAAATTTCTTTTGAGTAATATGTTAGGAACATATCTAATTAGATTACTGTATAATTTTTACTTTATTTTTTTTTGTCGCTCAAACTCTGGATTTACAGATCTTTAAAAAGGGTTATATGTCTCAAATGAATCCGAAAGAAGCTTTCCACAGCACTGCATACTCAGTTTAACTACCTTACATAGCCGGTCACTCCCTTTAAAGTGATCCTTCATTTATAAAATTGCATGTTTGATTGAGAATTGTATGCTTCTGTTAACCTATCGAGGAGGAAGATATTCTTAGTTTTCTATCTGAAACTGAACGTACCGAGAAACTGGTATGTACGTGGTGCATACGAGTTCTTTTTTAATGCTGTTACGAAGTAAATACCTTTACCAGTGGCTTATCAACTTATAAGGATAAATAGGTACAGGTTGTCCCAAGAAACATGACATTTGGTATATAGTTTTTAATGTCGTCTTCCATACACTTTATTAAAGGCTGTTTGCAGTTTAATTCGTTTAAAAAATCTTTTGCTCAAATATATTTTACTTTTAAGTTAATATTGCTATAATATACCGCCTATATAAGATTTTATTGTTATCTTTGGTATTAAACAACTTAACAAATTATGGAAGAAGACATTCTGAACTATTTACCAACTGTCATGTTTCGTGGGACACCCTGTTTGTATTTCGTGTTCAAATGACTATATAAAAATGTTTGCTTTTTGTTGAGTTTCTGACAAGCTACCCTTAAATGTTTAAAAAACGGATGTGCATACGAGTTACTCGGTAATCTATTATAAGCAAGAAATAGGAAATATTTGAAGGGTATCGATATGAATAAGACAACTCCTTCTAAAAATAAATTAAGTTCTTGAAAAGGGGTTTTCAAATAATGTTGATTAAGGGTGAAAGATTTTTCACAAATTTTAAAAGAATTAATTTCAAGCATTAAATACTAATTTATTTTTTTAATTCTAGGAAACATTTACATAAGGCATTTGTCGCTCAATCAAAATTGACCATCGTAAATGGCCTTTTGTGAAAACAAAAACTCTAGAAAAAGTGTTGTCTTTTTTTCTCAAAATATGTCGATTTTAGTATCAAAAGATCCACCTTTCCAAGCCATATTTAGACAAATAAAAATTTGTTTATGATCCTTGTCTTTAATTCTTTGAAGTAACTGTTCTCCTCTTGTTTGTTTGTATTTGCATAACTTGTTCTTATTTATTTGAACTTTTTATTTTTACTTTTTTATTTGAATTTGTTTGTAATAATATAGTTTTTTAAATTATGTTTTGAATTCTGTTTTGTTGTGTTAACCTTTTCTGTGAATATTGTTATAAAGAGAGTGTTCGCGAAAAATGAGAGGGGGTATAGGCTTACGGCGAAAAATAAGCGCTTTTGATCGATACTAATCTTGCTTCTATATGTTGCGTCTATAGATTCTATAAGGAGAAAATTGTTAAAAACGGCTATAATACCGAAGAATGTAGTGTCCATACAAATTCAGAAAGAAGCAACATTCAACTCGGATCGGAAAATAATCAATTTAATTCCAAACAAATCATTCAGATATTACAAACAGTACTCATCGATTATTTTTCGACGCAATCGTATCTAGTTAATATTTCATAATACTTTTTATTTTGTTTTTCTACAATAATATTTCACTAGCGCTGGATTTTCGAACATTCCTGGAAAATATGAAAATGTCGTCTTCATTATCAAAAACCCTCGAAACAGGAATAAATGTTTTAAAAAATTATCGATGATTATTGGTTGTAATATCTGAATGATTTGTTTGGAATTAAATTGATTTTTTTATGATCCGAGTTGAATGTTGCAACTTTCTGAATTTGTATTGACGCTACGTTCTTCAGCATGAGTCGTTCTAAACAATTTTCTCCATATAGACACAACTTTCTTTAATGTTGTCGTTTTTTCTTTTATTATAGTATTTAGTTATTATTTCATTTAATCTATATATTCGTAAGCAATACAATTGCTCAATACTTTTCAAACAAAATATAATAACTTCATAATTGAATTAAAAAACAGAGTTAGTTTTTTTTTCAAAAACTAAAAACCGTAATGCTCCATCATATATATAGTTTCGGAGGGACTGGAGAATGTTTGTTAATGGCCTCTGTTCCAATGGAGGCTGACAGTGCAAGTAAGTAATTATATATGTAGTTCCAGAGGGACTGGAGAATGTTAGTTAATGGCCTATGTTCCAATGGAGGCTGACGGTGTAAGTAAGTAATTAGGGGCTGAAGAATGTTTGTTAATGGAGGCAGTAAGTAAGTAATTTTATTTGTAGTTGTACTTTGAACTATAAAAATTAATGATCCAATGGTGGTTTATGCAACAGAGACAAAAAAGAAAATGTTTAAATAGTTCACTATTCGATTTATCAGCGTTGCTTAGATATAGGCTGGAACGGTATCGTTTTACATCGAACATGTCCCTTGGAATTATGTTAACAGTCCCTTTAAAGAGCTCAGTGTTTATGCAATAGTTTAATCTTTCCCAAGATTGACAATTAAATCCTTTAATCCACAAGTTGGGGGGCGGCTTTCATTCTAATTATAAATTTAATTATTAAAGGGACTGTGAACTAGAGTTTTATATGAATTTAATTATTAAAGGGACTGTGAACTAGAGCTTTTATTAAATTTAATTATCAAAGGGACTGTGAACTAGAGTTTTTAATAAATTTAATTATTAAAGGAACTGTGGACTAGAGTTATTAATAAAATTAATTATGAAAGGGACTGTGAGCTAGAGCTTTATTAAATTAATTATTAAAGGGACTGCGGACTAGAGTTTTTATTAAATTTATTTATTAAAGGGACTGTGAATTAGAGTTTTTATTAGATTTAATTATCAAAGGGACTGTGAGCTAGAGCTTTTATTAAATTTAATTATTAAAGGGACTGTGAACTAGAGTTTTTAATAAATTTAATTATTAAAGGAACTGTGGACTAGAGTTATTAATAAAATTAATTATGAAAGGGACTGTGAGCTAGAGCTTTATTAAATTAATTATTAAAGGGACTGTGAACTAGAGTTTTTATAAAATTTATTTATCAATGGGACTGAACTAGACTATTTATTAAATTTAATTATTAAAGGGACTGTGGACTAGAGTTTTTATTAAATTTAATTATTAAAGGGATTGTGAACTAGAGTTTTTATTAAATTCAATTATTAAAGGGACTGTGACTAGAGTTTTTGATAAAATTAATTATTAAAGGGACTGTGGACTAGAGTTTTTATAAATATAGTTATTAAAGGGACTTTCTAAATTAACTATGTTCTAGAATTTTCTATGATTACTAAATGGAATTCGATCTAGAATTTTAGCCACTAAAAGGAATATTACTTGCTAATAAATAAAAGTCGTCTTCATTTTATTGATGTAATCGCCAACCATGCTGTAGTTTTAAATTGTACAAAACTAGAAATAATAAAGTATAAGTCGCCGCAACACTTTAAAGTTGACCCAGTTTTTGAAATTGATTCAATTTTTCAAAGCTATTCAGGAATCAGGATCTCTATGATGCATGAAGGGCCGGTCATAAGTAGGGTTTCCAGCGAAAAAGGAAAATCGTTTTGCATTTTTCCCTTCATTCATTTTCGCGAAAAAGGTAGCGAAATACGAAGGAAAATTTTCGCATTTTTTTGCGAAACGTTTCGTTTGCTGGAAGTCATGAGAAGACAATTGTTTATGTAGATGATACTGTCCCTAGCCGGAACGGATACTGTCCCTAGCCGGACCGGATACTGTCCCTAGCCGGACCGGATGAAAGTATTATCATTTCTAAAAAGAATGAACATGTTTTCATCTTTTCTGATAACCTATCCAACTATATAGCACTAAATTCTTCTAAGAAACCTTTTCTAGAATTTGTTGTTTTCTGGAACAATTTATTTCAAATCTGTCTACACAAAACATGACAATTTCACTGTAAACTCTGGGTCAATTCAAGTACTAGACCGACTTTTAAGCAGTACAGTAGAGATGCTGACTATGCAAGGCAAAACGGGATAGTACACCAAATGAATCAGCCTCTTCAAGGGAGTTTCTCAAAACAGTGGAAAATGAAGACGATATTAAAGCCAACTTTTGTGTATTGATGTTGTTAAAAAGTAAATAATTTTGCTAGTATAGCATGAGCAATAACTTATTAAGTTAAATAGGTCTGTGTATACACTGTACACTGCACACTGTGTTTCATTTTCTTTGGACTATTTGAAATCATAACTTGAATCCTACACAATTCCTAGTTCACAGTTTTATTGGTAAATTAACTCAATGTAACATTCACAGAACTAAAAGTTGTATTTTCTGTTTTTTTGCGAAAAACTTTGCAGAAGAATCAATTATCAGGATTTTTACAAAATATTTACACGGGATCTTTAACAAATATATTTCTGTAAGGTTCCTTTTTAAAGTTAAAAATACTAAATATTCTTTTTATTTTTCAAATTATGGAATGTTTAGAAAATAGCATGATGATAAGAATTTAATAAAACCTCTGGAGAAAATATTTTCTAGATAAAACATGTTTATCAATTTTAACCAGTATTTGCAAAGAAATACAGAAATGTTCTTTATATTTAATAAAATATGAAATAAAATTTACATTGGAGTTTAGGCATGATAATCGACAAATTTTTGTCAGAAAAAAAACATGGCGGTTATTTAAATCCAAATTCCGCCTGTGAGTATATACCATTTTTTACAAAATTCTATTTGGGAAGAATGACGAGGCATAAAGAAAATACAATTTACTGGAATAGTTTTAAGATTAAATATATTCCAAGAAACTTTGCTTATTCCATGTCAACAAGACTGTAGTTCAGTATTCTGCACTTTCACAGGGTGTCAAAATTTACAAGATTTTTTGTGCAAAATTTCGATGATTGCTTGTAGCAAATCTCATATTAGCGATTTTTTATCTCCTTCCCGATTGCATGTTTTTGAAGAAAATATCTCTAGGTTTAAATTAAAAAATTAAGTTCCCGAATTTAAAAAAAAGCATTTTTCCCATATAAAATCATACGCAAAATGTTAATGTAATCATACAAAAAATGTAAATTAGGCAACATTCCATGATCCTAATTAGCTATAGAAAAAGTTTCGACGATTTCGTGAATTCTTTAAGAATTGTGAGCTGCGTGAAATTTAAACGAAACCCTAAAAAGAACACATTGCTATCTCAAATAGGATTAGGAAAAATTGAAAACATTGCCATCATTAAAATACAAAATAACACACCTAAAAAATTTTGATAATTAATTAAATTTTTGACATTTTAAACATTTTAATCTAGAAAATGAATTTTTGAAAAATATTTCATAATCCTTAATTGAAATGGAAAAAATACAATTTGCCACTTTTGTTCTTGCAAATTAAATTAAACATTTATATGCTGTCAACCTTTAAATAATTAAGATAAAAAACTTTTTAAAGTAAAAATTCAGGTGCAGTTTCATCTATCTGTAAAAGGTATTTTAAATTTGTTTTTGTATTCTTTAAAAATTCAGAATTGTTATTTTTTAGATTAACTTAATTCTGAAATTAAACAATTAGAATTAAATTGATGAAAAAAATGACCTGTGCTAAATTTTTATAATAGAAGATAATTCATTATATTTAGGTTTTTTCTCCTTTTAGAAACAATAAATTAATAATAATTTTTAGATTTTGTCACATAAAAGACATTATTAGTCTAAAAAGTATCTATTTTTTATGCATGTCTACATCCAAAGCGTCAAAACAGCTGAACCGATCGGTCCCAAATTATTTATTCAAGCTAACATGACCACAGGGAAGGTTTATGGACTTTCAAAATAGAAAATTTATGGAAAAATATTGACAATTATTAAGTTTCTAAAATGCACAAATTTAAATAGAAAAATCCGCAAATTTACTATGATGAAGAAGAAATGGTGACTTTCCACGCTAACCTTGTTAACATGAAAGGGGAGAGTGAAAAAAGCCTTTTTGAGAAAAATTTCAAAAGCACCAACAGAAAAATTCAGAGTTTTTTTCACAGAGAAGAAAGTCTTATAGTTATCGATTATGGAGAGAAAAACCCCTTATAATTAGAACATTTAAACGTTATGTTGAGTTGAAAAGTCGTAATTTACTTTATTTTAAAGAAAATCGTTAAATTGAAAGTTTTTTTTGAAAGTTTAGGAAGTTTTATTTAAACATCTGCAACACTTTCAATATCGACATTCTATGTACTTGAAATAAATTAAATTCCAATAACATGTTTATTTTTCATCTGGAGTCCGATTCATTTTGAAATTCTAACATGCAGAGTAAACCAATACTTTTATTTAAAATAAAACTCCTCGTGTTGTTTTACTAATTTTATATTTTAAGATTAAAACTTAAATCTAATTCGAAAATGCATTTTATAAACCTATTTTGTTTCGCAAAAATAACTTCAATACAATTTCATATTATATCTCAAATAATTGAATATGTTTGCGGATTTCAAGAAATATCTTTTTCACAAAATTAAAATAAAATCTGAATTCATTTTTTAAAGAAACATATTTTTTACAAGGACACTTTGTGTTTGATTTTGTTTTTAAAATAGTATTTCGCTGGCTCTGGATTTTCGAACATTCCTGGAAAATATGAAAATTTCGTCTTCATTATGATAAATCCTCGAAACAGGAATAAATATTTTCAAAAATATGAAATATTAACTATATAAGAATGCGTCGAAAAATGATCGATGATTATTGGTTGTAATTTTTGAATGATTTGTTTGGAATTAAATTGATTTTTTTACGATCCGAGTTGAATGTTGCAACTTTCGCAATTTGTATGGACGCTATGTTTTTCAGTATGAGTCGTTTTTAACAATTTTCTCCTTAAAGACACAACAGATAGAAGAAAGATATTAATAGCAATCAAAAGCGCTTATTTTTCGCCGTTAGCCTATACTCCCTTTAACTTTTCGCGAACACTCCCTTTAAAGGTATACGGAAATTGAAATACGCGATTTCTTCCACATTCTTGATGAGATAAATGCTTATAGGCGTACAGGTGTAAATCGGGTTTACCCCTTTCCTAATGGAAGATTAAGTTTGAAATTACGATAGCAGTTCCTTAAAATTCTAGAAATTACGACAGCAGTTCCTTAAAATTCTAGAAATTACGACAGCAGTCCCTTAAAATTCTAGAAATTACGACAGCAGTCCCTTAAAGTTCTAGAAATTACGACAGCAGTCCCTTAAAGTTCTAGAAATTACGACAGCAGTCCCTTAAAGTTCTAGAAATTACGACAGCAGTCCCTTAAAGTTCTAGAAATTACGACAGCAGTCCCTTAAAGTTCTAGAAATTACGACAGCAGTCCCTTAAAGTTCTAGAAATTACGACAGCAGTCCCTTAAAGTTCTAGAAATTACGACAGCAGTCCCTTAAAGTTCTAGAAATTACGACAGCAGTCCCTTAAAGTTCTAGAAATTACGACAGCAGTCCCTTAAAGTTCTAGAAATTACGACAGCAGTCCCTTAAAGTTCTAGAAATTACGACAGCAGTCCCTTAAAGTTCTAGAAATTACGACAGCAGTCCCTTAAAGTTCTAGAAATTACGACAGCAGTCCCTTAAAGTTCTAGAAATTACGACAGCAGTCCTTTAAAGTTCTAGAAATTACGACAGCAGTCCTTAAAATTCTAGAAATTACGACAGAAGTCCCTTAAAGCTCTAGAAATTACGACAGCAGTCCCTTAAAGTTCTAGAAATTACGACTGCAGTCCCTTAAAGATCTAGAAATAACGACAGCAGTCTCTTAAAGATCAAGAAATTACGACAGCAGTTCCTTAAAGTTCTAGAAATTACGACAGCAGCCCCTTAAAGTTCTAGAAATTACGACAGCAGTCCCTTAAAGATCTAGAAATTACGACAGCAGTCCCTTAAAGTTCTAGAAATTACGACAGCAGTCCCTTAAAGATCTAGAAATTACGACAGCAGTCCCTTAAAGTTCTAGAAATTACGACAGCAGTCCATTAAAGTTCTAGATATTACGACAGCAGTCCCTTTAAGTTCTAGAAATTACGACAGCAGTCCCATAAGGTTCTAGAAATTACGACATCAGTCCTTAAAGTTCTAGAAATGATATTCTCTACTATGTCTCGTTATTTTAAACCTAACTTGATTTAGCTTTCCAGACA
>NW_019397012.1:119394-120000 GCF_000591075.1 Eurytemora carolleeae | reverse complement strand
ATAAACAATAACAATAATAATGAAGCAAACTGGATAAAAATTTCAAAAAGTATAATAAAAACAAATATCTCAGGTTCATGCTAAAAATGGTGGAAGTAACTCCATCAGGGGCCGATCTGGTACAGGAGTAGTCGAAGGTAACCAATGTAAGAATCCTGTACCGGGTCAAAATTTATTTATTTATAAACAGGCCTAACATGGTTATACGGGAGTAAGAATTTATGTATTTTCCCCAAATTATGATTTTCTATATCTTTGCAACCCAATGTAATAGATTGTTTAACTATGCATTCTGTTATATCAAATCTAAGTTTAAAATATTAAAGGCAAAGAGAATAGAATATATATTAGAGACGAATTTACTACAAAAAATTGTAAAACGGCCATTTTGTTATACTGTTTCCATACTGCAGGTGTACTTCACATATTTATTCTATATAACCTTTTGGGCCCTGGAATATCACTTTATAGAAAATCTAAAATTAATATTAAAAGAAAACCAAATTATGAAATAGGCTGGTTTCATAATTGTCCAATGATCATTTCACATAGACTCTATGCCTTCCACTTTACAAACGATGATTTTCCGTTATAACTATAAATCAA
>NW_019397012.1:73916-119164 GCF_000591075.1 Eurytemora carolleeae | reverse complement strand
AATTTTTGCATATTTGAAATGGCATGGTCAAGGGCTTTTCAAAAATGTATAATTTGTCATTTTTTGGACAAATTTTTTTTTGCAAACATTTTTACTATAAAACTGGATTTTGCGATAAAAAATTCAATTTTCGCAAATTTGCAAATTTTTTTGCAGATTCTAAAAGTAGAGCACAAGAGCTTTCTAATGATGTATCATTTGTCATATTTGGACATAAAACATGGGATTTAGAGGGGGGGGTCAAATTGACCCCCCCCCAGCGTATCCTGGTTTTCAAGTACCCCAGCGGGGATAGGGTTAATTTACAAAAAAAACTTCGACTGAATTGGATTAGAGATGGTTAGAGAACTGTGGTATAATGTGTGGGTATCTTGAATAGACTCATTAATAAGTTTTCATCAAGATTTCATCAATTAAATACATTTTATTCAGCTAAATGTTTAACTTTTCTCTTTAAAAGAGAGAGCTCTATTTAGAAAGTAATATATCTATTCAAAAAAATGAATTGAAAGGATTTCAATCAATTTTATTCATGTTAACATGTCTTATGAGTCGTGGCAAAACTATACAGAGTGGCCCCAAAAAAACATGGATTTAACGTATATTTATAAGAATTTAGTGTGACCAAGCTAAAGCCCCCCAAGTATGTCATTAGAACGGACATTGTTCATACGTTCGGTAGAAACGAACAACCTCTGCTTGTAAAAATATCAAATTAATTTATTTTTTTAATTTAGGAAAAGGAGGAAATGGAGGAACTTCGGAAGAAGAAAAAGTTGTGCACACAGGTCACGCTTTAAATGGGATTTCTAAAAGAGGGACTGTACACGAAATTTCAAGAGACGATCCCAATTTAATGACTGGCATGTCCGAATAAGAACAGCATCCCTTAAACTTTTACCTGAGCATTTATGCGTATAAAAAGGTTCTAGATCAAATTTTTAGATATTATATCATTACGTGTATAAAGGTGAATAAGGTTCATATACAAAAAAAATATTTCAAAATCGAATAATATTTACCTGTTTAAACCAAGGGTTTAAACTAACATACGATTCCACAATCTTGTAAATTCGATTATAAATTAAAAATAACACTATTTACATATATTTACATCTTTAAAAATATACCATGCAGTATAGTACAATATAGTCGGATATAGTACCGTATATACCATGCAGTATAGTACAATATAGTCGGATATAGTACCGTATATACCATGCAGTATAGTAAAATATAGTCTGATATCGCCCGATGTAGTCAGTCTAGTAGGCTAATATAGTCCAAAATAGTCCAAAATATCCCAATACAAAATGTAGCATATTTATATAATTATATAAATATAAACATTGAATACTAATTACAAAACTAAACAGTATATACGTTATTAATCTTACTTTCCATTCTCACCTTCTCATCTTGAATTCCACAAAAAAATCCGGGAACAAATCTTGATCATAAAAATTCGGGTAAAATCAGCTTGGACTCTCGTTTTGAGAGATGTGAACATGCTCAATCTCTTGAACACCTTTGAGTTGTATAACAATGCTTAGTTGTGTTATTTTGTGAATATTATTCTAATACATGAGATAAATTGAAAAAGTATTTAAAATATAAATTGCGAGGGGTGAAGAAATCTACCGATCTGATGCTCAACTTTTTATAAAAATATTACGACATATTTGAAATATTTGACTTTTTTACCTGTTAAAAGATGTTTAAGAATTCCATAATTCATTCATGGAGTTGAAGCTCAGAATAACTTAAAGAAAATCTGAAAAAGAAAACTTGCATGTGTTTCCACTTCCTACCGATATTTTAAACTATGAATTCTGTTAGATTTGTCGAATTTGAACATCAATATAAACCTTTTCATGGAGTCATGTCACATGTGCGGTGCTGCTAAAAAATCTGGCCCGATCGGTTCAGCCGTATTGTCATTGAATACAAACAGACAGACAGACAAGCAAAACATTTATATAAATGTGTCCAATGTTACATCAAAGAGAAAACAATAATATAAAGTAATGAAAAAATATTTTTTCATTAGACAGAGCATGATATTAGATATCTATAATAAATAGAAGTGTTTATGATTTTACATTATTGTCTTGTTACAAAGACATACAGATAGACAAAGAAAATTTTATTTTAGAAAAATTGATTTGATTGATAAACATAATATAAACATAATTGATAATTACACTCGTCACTGAAAGAGTGCAAATACGTTTATCATCATATTTGTGCTCAAACCTAACACTCAAAGTCACGTTTGGAACACAGGCATAGTTTGTAACTTTTGTCCCCTGTAATCTACCCAACCCTCCTTCCTCAATTGCAGAAATGTGCCACAAAAAGAAACATACTTTGGAAAAATTAAGCTGGAGCGCTCTGAAACTTAACATTTTCACAATCCCCTCACGCACCTCTGAACCTTCAGTAAAAGTAAATTTAACCTAAAGTCTGACCCGCGTCAACCTTGTTGCACCGGCTAATCCTATTGAGTGTCTGCTTTATTTACCCGATGTCCAGGCGATACAGTACAAACTGACATTTGGGGAATTTCCCAAATACCCCAAATATCCAGCCATTTGAAAAATTTCCAAAATCTTAAAAATATTCTGCCCTCAAATTTCCCAAATGCCTGGTTATCTGGGAAATTTCCCAAATGCCTAGGTTTTTGGGAAATTTAAGTAAGAATGGATCTTTAGTTTAGCGAACGGTGTTTTCCGTTTTTTTAAAGTTACTATTATTTAACAATTTCTATTTTATGAACGGCGCTAACAAAAGATATTCTGCCAGTAAGGGTTGATTATGCAATTAACGGCATTTTCGTAAACGATTTGTCAAATAGTTAATGGTGCAACCTGTTAACGATTGTTTGCAGTATTGAAAGTTTTAACGGTTTGCCATAAGTCCAAGATTTCCATAAAAAACTTTAACAGTTTATCTTATTAGATTTACGGCACAAACCGTCACCAAATTGCAAAAAAATTCCATCAAATAAATAGGGGGGGGGGGGGGGGACTGAAGACGGAATTTAAAAAGTTTCATGCAATTTTAGTAGAAAAAAGAACGAAGGTTTCCGTTTTTTAAAAACCCATTCGTTTCGTCTTCGTTTTCAACCGTTAATTTTTTTCAAAAACGGCTATAATCCGTTTCGTTAACGATTTGAAAGTTTATGGTTTTTGTAACGGACTCCTACGTTAATTTTGAAAAACCTCCGTTCTTTTAACGGAACTTTGCCAAGCCCTATTGAGAGTATGGTGTATTTGAAACATTGATCATTAATCAAAGGCCTGTAACATCAGGTTGCAGCGAAATAAGGATTAAAAAATCAGAGTTTGTGGCAAAAAATCAATTCCTTTGTTAACATTTGCATTAAATAACCACTGTTTTTACGAGGGTGAGTCTTACATATTCTCTCTTTACAACATCTCATATATCTGTGAATATATTTCTATTCATATTGAAATAATGTATTCAAGTTCTTAACCCGGAATGCTTGAAAATATAATAAATACAATAAATGCAATATTTTTCCATCCTTGGAAAGGTGAAGAATTTTTTATTCATTCAACACAATATAAAATGTCACTATATGGATAAGACATTACAAAAGCTGCTTTATAAAATGGACATTGACGCCGCCTAGACAGAACATAAGTTTTAACATAATTTACATAGGACAATTCAAGGTTTGATATTTCAGAGATTTAGACTAATATTACACACAAAATTTTATTTAAAAACTCAAATTTTCTAATAATTTTATCTTTGCAACCTAACGTCGTGGACCTCAGAAAATTCAAACAAAGAATTTTGTTAAATCAAATAATCTAAGTTTGAAATATCAAAGGTTTACACCATCAGGTTGCAAATATATAGAAATAAAAAAATTTGAGTTTGTGGCAAAACTCAGTTCTTAACTGCAGCTCGAGGGTAGTGTGAGGTGTGGGATTGATTTCTCCCGAATTTCTCCCAAATTTCACCGAATCAAATCCCAATAAAATTCCAAATGTGTGGACAAGTACCAAGAATTTCTTCACATAACTGTATTAAACATTTTGGATTGGAGATAATTTCTCTACTTTTGTTTCCTGCGATGTAAAAATTCTAGTTATATATTTCTAGATGGTTTAAGCTGGTGGGGAATCCTTCTCCTAACTCTTGCAATTGTAATCTTCATTTTCATCATTGTCAAGTGCTGCGTAGAATTTCAGGTATGGCTATTTGAGCTAGATTACGTGATACTAATAGTAGACTTTTGTTCAAGCTATACGTATTACGTAAAATCACTGTTTAGCTTTACTGAATACATTGGACTGCGTTTAATTATACCCTTAAGCTACGTAGAGTCATGGTTAAGTTGAAATATATTCAAATTACATAGGGTATATATAAGCTTTGTTACAGGGGCGTACGAGAGCATTTGTGTGTGGGGGGGGGGCACAAAAAAATGTTGTGCCTCCCTTGGCAACATTGCTTCTTTTTTGAAAAATATTGATACATTTTTTAACTATGTAAACTATTCGATCACATACACACTTCCATATTACAAGTGTTAGTAAATTAGTTATGTATACTAATGTAAGCTTCAATGGTTGAAAAATAGAGATGGAAACGTTTCTTTGAAAACATCTATATTTTCATGGGATCCACACATATTGCTCTATAAATTATGATATCAAATACATATTTACACTGAAGGCAGTATTGATTAAAGCTTTTTTAATGAAACTTTTTTAGTAATGCGTAATTTCAAGTGACCCTCCATTTATAGAGTTGAATGTCTGATGTACTTTTAAAACCTTCATTTCTCCAACGTTTTTGAAACAAGAAATGCATGTGCCACTTTTGTAGAGAAACAACAAATAAAAATAATCAGTTTATAGAATGGGGAACATGGATGTTTAATGCAATACTTGATCAGACAAAGCTTTGAAGGGTATTGTTTTGAATCAGAATATAATCTATTACTTTTCTTAATCTTTTAGTTTGGATGAGTGCACTGCAATGCAATAGAATTTAGATTGACTGAGGAAGGGAAATGCACGTAGATGCAATACTAAAAGAGCCCTGCCCCCATTGGTGCCCCCCTCAGGTTGGGGCACGCGTAGTGGGGCTGGAATGTCAGCCCCCCCCCCCCCTCGTACGCCCCTCTGCTTTGTTAGATAGACTTTAGCGTCGAACGAAGAACTGAAGTCGCGTAGAATCAAAATTGAAGTCGTTTAAAGTACCCAATGTATAATTTAAGCTCAGCTACGCATAATTACATTTCAGCTTATAGTAGCGTTCTAGTAAACTACAGTGGTAGGCGATTATATCAATACAAAAAACGACGTTTGATTTATGTTTTGATTGTTTACAGATTTTTGTCGAATTTCAGGCTTACAAGTAATCAAAGAGAAACTTTCTTTATTGGCAGCTTCTCTTTGTTTCCGTGTTTCTGTGTATCCATGCTGTTTAAAAGCTTGATATAAATCGAAATTGAAATCAAAAGTCGTCTGACACTGTATAAAGTAGCTACAAAGAATTGAAGTTTTGCTTAGTAGCATTTCATTATTTATTTTTAGCTTGTAGCAATTCATTTTTCATTTTTAGCTTGTAGCAATTCATTATTTATCTCTCTCATAGTTTGTACTTGTAGTAATTCATCATTCATTTTTATCTTCTAGCAATTCATTATTCATCTGATAGCTTGTAGCAATTCATTATTCATTTTTAGCTTGTAGCAATTCATTATTAATCTTATAGCTTGTAGCAGTTTATTATCCATCTTATAGTTTGTAGCAATTAATTTATCATTTTTAGCTTGTAGCAATTCATTATTCATCTTATAGCTTGTTGCAATTTATTATTCATTTTTAGCTTGTAGCAATTCAATATTCATCTAATAACTTTTAGCAATTCATTATTAATTTTTAGCTTGTAGCAATTCATTATTCATCTCATAGCGTGTACTTTTAGTAATTCATTACTCTTTTGAAGCTTGTAGCCATTCATTATTCATCTCATAGTTTGTAGCAATTCATTATCCATCTTATAGCTTGTAGCAATTCAAAATTCATTTTTAGCTTGTAGCAATTCATTATTCATCCTATAGCTGGTAGCAATTCATTATTCATTTAAAGCTTGTAGTAATTCATTATTCATCTTATAGCTTGTAGCAATTCACTATTCATTTTTAGCTTGTAGCAATTCAATATTAATATTATAGCTTTTTAGTACTTTTAGTAATTCATTACTCTTTTGAAGCTTGTAGCCATTCATTATTCATCTCATAGGTTGTAGCAATTCATTATCCATCTTATAGCTTGTAGCAATTCAAAATTCATTTTTATCTTCTAGCAATTCATTATTCATCTGATAGCTTGTAGCAATTCATCATTCATTTTTAAATTGTAGCAATTCATTATTCATCTTATAGCTTGTAGCAATTCATTATTCGTCTTATAGCTTGTAGCATTTCATTATTCATTTTTAGCTTGTAGCAATTCATTATCCATCTTATAGCTTGTAGCAATTTATTATTCATTTTTAGCTTGTAGCAATTCATTATCCATCTTATAGCTTGTAGCAATTTATTATTCATTTTTAGCTTGTAGCAATTCATTATTAATCTTATAGCTTGTAGCAATTTATTATCCATCTTATAGTTTGTAGCAATTAATTTATCATTTTTAGCTTGTAGCAATTCATTATTCATCTTATAGCTTGTTGCAATTTATTATTCATTTTTAGCTAGATAGAATTGTATTTCACAAAATCTAAAAAATATCTTAAATTCTATTTTGTATTTACTCTCGACAAATGATTCTCCTAAAACAATCTAAGTTTTCGAATCAATTCTAAGAGAAAAGAAATTCTTCAAACTTTTTACATTTCTATTCTTCAATCAGATAAATCAGCATTTTGTTAAAACAAACCCTTTTTTTAGGATATATCAACGTTTTATATAAGCATATATGTAGCTGTTTGATTGTTTTTATTCAACAAACCTCAAATCATATAAACCGGTTATATACACTTTACAGGGTGTCTGGGAAAAAGGGTTTACAGAACCGTTTGTAATCAGATTTTCAAGATTGAAACCATATTTGAAATCTACGTACAATTTCCGATTCGAGTCTAATTTTAGGCTTGTAGATCTAAAAATGACAATTTTAGACTCCTTAAGTGTCCAACTAGAGCTAGTGAGCAAAGATAGTTAATTGCAATTGCGTATACTTTGCGTACATATTGAAAGCAGTTCTCTCCGGGTGGAATTTGTAAAAAAGAATATATGCATGAGTGCTTGTCTAGTATCCGAGGAGGTTAAAAGCATTAAACTTTGATAATGTTGATAATTCAAATAATAGTTTCCTGTGACCAGAATATTTCATTGATTTTTTATGTGAAAGATGGATCCCATGTCAGGCTTCGACATCAAGCTTGTGTTTACATTACCGCCCAGAGACAGTACACTGCAGTACAAAAGATGCGTACACCTCTGAAATAATTCTCCTTGGGAGTGAGTAAAATTGGTAAAAATAAAGACAAAGGGTCTTTAGACCTGTTTGTAATCGGATTGTTAAGATTGAGACCATTTTTGTTATCTACGTACAATTTCCGAGTCAATGAGCCCAATTTTAGGCTCATACAGAGCGTCCCATATCATATTAGATTATCTCCAATCTTTAACGCCAAAATAAACCCTTTATACTCTAAAAACTTATCATTTTCTGCAAGAAAATTCTTATATAAGCCTTATGTTATTTTTCAAAATGATCCACTCTAATGATATTTTCTAATTAGTCTCGAAAATCGTAATTTAGACCTGTTCTCGGTCTAATATGATGTGGGACACCCTGTAGTTAAAAAAGAAATTAAAGAACTATTTGCTGAAATTCTTCCAAATTGTTTAGTATAATATAAACAAGGTTTCCTTAAAGAAAATCCGCAGTTTGAGTAAAATTTTGTAGTTTTGCTTTAAATTAGTATTTCGCCCCAAAAAATGGAAAGTTTAGGTTCAGGTTATAATTCTGGAGGACAATAGGTTATCCTAAAAGTTGGAAAAATAACTTTAGGATCACTTATTATTCTCCAATTGACTTTTTTTACTGAAATACAAATGTTGTCACAATTAACAAGTTATACAATAACGAATTAAACAAATTTAACTACGACCTAATACAATGAAATATAAAAAAATCAAAAAAATTAATTGCAACTACAGAAGAATGTCTTCGCATAGAATTAAACCTTTGCCACAAAGTAAAATTTTGTAATACCTATTGTTAACCTTTGATATTTCAAACTAAAGAATTCTGTGAGACCAAATAAATATCAAATTGAAATATCAAAGGTTTTCACCATCAAGTTTCACAGATAAAGGGACTAGAAAATCAGAGTTTGTGACAAAGACTTAATTCCTTTATCATCTGACAGAAACTTTTGTTTTTGGTATTTCTTTGCTGCAAGAACTTTGATATTTCAAACTTAAATCTGATCTAACAGAGTTTATAGTTTGAAATAGGCTGCGACATTGGGTTACAAAGATATAGGAATAAAAAAAATCAGAGTTTGTGAGAAAGACGCAATTCCATAACATAAAATAACATGTGTTATCCACATGTTTACTGCCACAAACTCAAATTTTCTAATTATCAGATCTAACAGAATTTATAGTTTGAAAAATCTAAAGTTTACAAATAAAGAGGAAATAAAAAAGTTAGAGTTTGGGATAAAGGCTAAATTCCATTTGAAAAAAGAGTAAGGATCCAACTATGATCCAACTATGATCCAACTATGATCCAACTATGATCCAACTATGATCCAACTATGATCCAACTATGATCCAACTATGATCCAACTTGTGAAATTGATGGAAATTGTATTCCTTCTCAATTTGTTTGACTCTTGCCTACTGACTGGTCGAGATTGCATTCATGGACTAATCCTCAAAACTTTTAAAAGTTTTTTCTCCGGATTCACATAATTCTTCCAACCAAAGGAACTTAGTTTTTGGCACAAACTCCGATAATATAGTAGACCGTGGATATTTTAAACTATAAATTCTGTAAGATCAAAAATATTGTTTTGAGTGTGCAATTTCAACGGTTTAAACAATCAGGTTACAAAGATATAGGCATTAAAAAATCTAAATTGTGTTCCTCTGAAACAAATTTTTGCTTCCTTTTCCATAACAAAACTTCTGGCATCTATGTTCTATAAAATAATTTTAAGACAATTTGCTGTAACTAAACCATGAACATCTTGAACATAATAAATAAAATAAAATGAACCGATACAAATGTCTTAAAGGGAGTGTTCGCGAAAAATGAAAGGGGGTGATGTTTGTCTTCCATTAAGCATACCGTTTTCAAAGAACCAGCAAAACAGTTTTTTTAATGTCTTAATTGTAACTTGGACATGACATACAATGATTTCCTATTTCAATTTTTGATTTCTACTTTATTTTCAAGAAGTTTTAATGCACATGGAAAGAAAGAGAAGTTTTCTTTGTTAGTTTTAATCTGAAAAAAAGCTTTTAGAAATCTTAACTATATTACGAAAAAATATCAAATTCCGCTCCATTTATATATTTATTGGCTATTTTTCCATATTTCATGAACATTACAGCATTTAAAAGGTTCAACTAGAACATACTACAAAGAAAGGGCTTTTCATAACATTTTTAATGTTAAAAATCAATTCTTCAGATGAAAAGACATGTATGTAAAATTATTGTATTTCATACTTATTGGACTATTCAACGTTATAGCTTTGACGTTATATAACGCGGCCATCTCTAGATGAACCCAGATTAAAGAAAAACATCAGACAAAGACAAGATAAATTATCTATTTAACGTTATAGCTTTGAATTTATATAACGCGGCCATCTCTAGATGAACCCAGATTAAAGAAAAACATCAGACAAAGACAAGATAAATTATCTATTTAACGTTATAGCTTTGACGTTATATAACGCGGCCATCTCTAGATGAACCCAGATTGAAGAAAAACATCAGACAAAGACAAGATAAATTATCTATTTAATTTTATAGCTTTGACGTTATATAACGCGGCCATCTCTAGATGAACCCAGATTAAAGAAAAACATCACACAAAGACAAGATAAATTATTTCCAATATAGAGAAGTACATTATACAAGATTATTTATCAATAAGATGATAAAGGAATATATTGAGTTTAATAAAAATATCTTCTGTATATATTCTTTTCATCGCCGAATTTGTTTCTCACAAAGGCCTAAATGGCATAAAATTTTGCGTGGGACTTAGCCTGACCTTGGGGGTTGAATATGTGTTACGTAAGGTATAAAAATGGGACCAAACATCTTTTTTTAAAACTGTACTGTACTATAATGTACTATATGGTACTTTACTGTATGCTACTGGGAGGAGGAAGGATGGTTTGCAATCTCAGAAGATAATAAATAATAATTGTTCAGGTTAATTACTTGGGAGGAGGGAGGAAGGTTTGCTATCTCAGAAGATAATAAATAATTGTTGTTAAGGATGCTTACTTTGGAGGAGGGAGGAAGGTTTGCTATCTCTGTCTGGATAAGATTAGGATCCAGGATTGGAACTCAGGAGAGCACAGGAGACAGTGTGCTTTCAGGTATATACAAACTACAAAGATTTTGTTCATCTATTGCAGGTATATTTATATATATTACAACATTTAAAAAATTTAGGGCACTTACCACGGGCAGCCGTAGTACATTTGAATTTCTGAGCCGGGTCAACCTTTCCGGTCCCAGTTTGCACTGTACCTAGCTCTATGGACAGGACTAGCTGGTGCAACAAGGTTGACGCGGCCAGACTTTATGCTTCTTATTGAATTTACTTTTACTAAATGGGCAGATTTGCGTGTTACATCTAACAAAATCTTACTTATAAAAGATATGTCAAAGTCTTTGATACCTTTTGTAGACATATTAATAGCAAAAGAAATTGAGTCTTTGTCACAAACTCTGATTTTCTGATCTCTACATCTTTGGAACCCTTGTCGTAGACCTTAGATAGTTCAAACAATGAATTTAAATGAATCAAATAGTCTAAGTTTAGAATATCAAAGGTTTACATCATCAGCTGGCAAAGATATAGATATTAGAAAATTTGAGTTTGTGGCAAAAACTCAATTCCTTTTTGATGCAAAATTGAGCATTCTCGAAAATTTCGCGGATTGCTATATATATATATACATATATACTGTCCGTACTCCGTACCTTAGAATTATAAGAAAAAAATGGCAAAATTAATAAAAACCACTTTTCCTATGACATGTAAAATTTTCCTTTTTTATGCTTTATTTGCGAATAATCCTGTTGAATCTATTAACATATTTGAATTTGACAAACATGCTATAATGAATATTTTTTTCTCACAAATTTTTACTTAGATAAGATAAGATAAAGTTTATTGCTAATATAAATGTATCTCTATACAGATAGAGTTTACAATCACAAAATTGATGATTATATTAACAGTACAAGTATAAAGCAATTAGGTGGAAAATAGCTCTTGGCTGTTTTGATTATTTTTTTCCACCTAATTTTAGTAATAATAACAAAATATTTCAATTAAATAGATTTAAGGAGAACGATTAGAGATCAGGGTGCAAATTTATCATATGCAAAATAGTTTATACATAAATTCGAATAACTAGAGTTTAAAGTAAACATTTTGTGATTTTTTTATTTCAATCTCTAAACCTTTTATTATGGATTGGAAAAGAGTTTTATTTATCTTTTCATTCAATAACAATAACAATAACAATAAGATTTATCCATAACTTTTAAATTCTAAATCTTTATTGACGATCATTGTGCAACTTGTGTATTCAAAACTGGATATTAAAGATAAAGATGTCGATTAAAGGAAGTGTTATATTTCAAAGGACCCTCCACGTTTTTAGATATAATCGATAAGTTACAGGGAACGAATCGTTCGTTTAAAACTTTTAAAACGTTTTGGGTGAAACGTGATTGGGTGAAACGTTATTTGGCGAACTGTTACCACACCAACGAAACAACTATACGATCGTTTTTCTTAAAAACCGATAGTTTCTCGACATTTAATTTCAAATTTTTATTACAGTAGGAAAAGTTTATGAATGTTTTGTTAGATGTGTTTTTAAATCAAAATTACCCCTGGATGTTTTTCGAACAAAAGTGGATTTTATCAATAAGAAAAGGTCGTCGATAACGATCGTTGTCTATCAAAATTGACCAACCTTCGTTAACGAAAACACAAACTACAACTTCGTTTTTTCTTAGTTTTAAAAACAATTGTTTTTTTTAAACGATCGTTTTGTGTTTCGTTTTTCTTCATCGTTAACGCAACGATACGATCTATTTTCAAAAGAGTGAAAACGGTACCCCTTAATAGTCACTTTAAATTACGCTCACAGTCCTTTTATTAGGATTTTATTGAAAGCTAAATTAGAATTATGGAGTTATGAATTCGATTTATATAAAAATATTTTATTGCGAACTTTCATCATATTTCCATTTGATTTTCGCTGAGTCATTCATCTTGCCAAACTACACTTATGTCGTATCTATATATACATCTCTTTATATATTTTGTTATTTCTATTCATTTCCTACTTCAAATAGTCAGATTGGAGGAGGGGTATGAGCAGGACTTGGCAAATTCAGAATGCCGGGGGGGGGGGGGGTCAAATCTCTAATTTTCTTTTTTGTGATGCAAGTCTGTATACGTTCTTGGAAAGCCCTTGGGCTCTACTTCAATAATCTGTAAAAAAATTAAAAATTTGCAAAAATAACATATTTGTTGAAAAATCTTTTTATTAAGCAAAAAAAAGGCGCAAATTGCAACAAATTGTACATTTTGAAAAGCCCTTGACCCAGCGAACTCAAATGTGCAAAAACATTGCAACATTTTTAAAACCTAAATGTGTATTCCAGAAAAACTTAAAATGTGCAAAGTCTCTTTAAAGGAGTCTGTTCAAAAATCTGTGCAACCTGTTTTCTTCTGTTATAGGCTTTCCAAAGAGCTATACAATGTTTGAAATCCGATGACGGAAAGTTGGTCTGAATATAGATTTAGTCTAGTAAAATAATGCATTTATTCAGTATGCCTGAGGATTCAGGCAGTAGTTATAAAAGCCCTGTTTTTAGCCTCAAGTAAGGAGCAGTTGTTAGTTAGAAAAGCCAAAAAATTTGAGCCTCCTAGCTAAAACACCTTTTGAGTTATCGCTAAAGAATGATGGCTTAGAACGTTGCCAGTCCAATAGTTTTCAGATAAGGGATGAGGAAACTTACCAGACTAAAAATAAATACCCTCCTATTAAATTCTTTAAACAGAAAGAATTGGTAAATTACATTTATATCATATTTAAATTTTAATTTGGATTTAGATACTATATTTTAATTTAATTTTAGGGGGTCATTTTTATTTTATTTAGAAAATTAATTTACTCTAAGTGCTTTAGAAATATTTACTTTTTTCAGTGACAATCCAAAGTTTCTGTAAAAAAATTTCTTTATGAAAGGCCCGCTTGTTTTGTTGTTTTTGAGCTTAAATAAACAATTTTGTCATGAAGATTGAAATAAATTAACTGAAAATTGAACATGTTTCATATTTGTTTTCAGAAAACCTATCGAAATATTTCAAATTTTTAAAACAGAAAACTTTTGACGTCTATTCAAGCTAATAAAATTTACTAGCTTTAATAAAAAATTGTAAATTTGTACTCTTCTTTTACTTAAAATTTCGATTTCGACTAGTAAATTTTAACAAGAAAAAGAAATAGTTTAATATTGAGATTTTTAAAAGTGTTTTTTGATGAATTTTGATGAATACGTTTTTGTTTTCTGCAGGCTCCTAAAAAGTTTAATTGTGTGATAGAAAATTTGTTTTGAAAATGTAGACCAGCTGACAAATCATTTGTTAACAAAAGATTGACTTTTCTTTTTTTCAGGCATTCGTTCAGAATCAAAATCTTATTTAATGTTATAATTGCAAACTTGTACAGAGAACACATAATTTCCATTTACTTACAGCGCCGATATAAGGATTCATATCTCTAATTGGATAATGAGATAGCTAGAAAGATAAATGATTGGATCAGGCGCTAATGGACACGGCATACAGGAGAGAACACAAATATAATTTTTAGTCAATTAGGATGTTTTAGTATAACCTCCTAAAAACCTTGATATCAAATATACTTATCAAAGTAAACTAAATCCTTATTATTTCAAGTATAATACAAGTTTTTCCACAAATTCAAATTTGCAAATCACTATATCTTTGCAAACCGATGGTGATAACCTTTTATATTTCAAGCTTAGATTATATCATTTAACAGAATTATAGTTTAAAATATCATAGGTATGCGACATCGAGTTGCAAAGATATGCAAATTTATTACCCTGATATGGTTGCATGATATGATATGAAATCATTTACATATTTAAAATTCAATCTAATGAAAAAGATTTGAGTCTTTGCCACAAGCACTTATGTTTTTAATCCCTTCTTTCCAACCATATGGTGTAGACATGAAATTTTAAGCTATGAATTATGTTAGATAAAATCATCAAAGTTAAAAATATAAAAAGTTTAAACCAGTATAGGTTGCAAAGTATATGGATCAGAAAATTTGAATTTTTGGAAAAAACTCAATTCCTTTACTTTAACATGACGAGCATTTGTTTACTAATGGTCTAATCTCTAGGTATGCTTCTGATCTGACTAACCTGCTTCAGCATGATAGAGTTAAATGTCCCAAATGTGAATCAAGACTCAGGTAAGAAAATAGGAAAATTAAATTTCCTTAAACTCTGATTTTATTATCCATTTATCTTTGCACACAGGATCTCAGGCCTCGGCTAGACATCGTTTTGAGCTGAGATTTTAGTATTGTAGAGAAATTTATATTCAATTTTAAATTTAAACAAATTTAAAGTTGAAAAAAATCTTTATTTGCAAAAAAAACCATTTCGAATTTGTTTAGTTCTTTGGCAAGCTTATACAAATACATGT
Source organism: Eurytemora carolleeae (assembly GCF_000591075.1). NCBI lineage: Eukaryota > Metazoa > Arthropoda > Copepoda > Calanoida > Temoridae > Eurytemora > Eurytemora carolleeae. The sequence goes on along the minus strand of NW_019397012.1, from coordinate 104,135 downwards.
GGTTTAAAAGTGACCATTTTAACTTTTAAGTATAATTTCTTAGGAATCAAAATGAAGTTAGAATCCATATAAAAGATGAAAATTATGGTAGTCAATAAACGACAATGAGCGAAATGCATTGCCTGCAATGGAGGACATTTGAAGGGAGTGTTCGCGAAAAATGAAAGGGGGTATAGGCTTACGGCGAAAAATAAGTGCTTTTGATCGCTACTAATCTTACTTCTATCTGTTGCGTCTGTATATTAGTTAAAAACGACTTATACTGAAGAACGTAACGTCCATACAAATTGAGAAAGTTGCAACATACGACTCGGATCGTTAAAAAATCCATTTAATTTCAAACTAATCAATCAGATATTACAACCTACAGTCATCGATTATTTTTCGACGCAATTCTATATAGTCAATATTTAGTAATATTTTTTATTTGATTTGCTCTCGATGCTCCGAATGATTTCACGTGGCAGAGACAAATAGCGGAAAAAACGTCGTTTTAAGTGCATTGCACATAAACAAATAACAAATATTATGAAACATTAACTATATTCGAATGCGTCTAAAAATAATCGATGTCGAAAGATTTAAATATTCCAATGATTTGTTTGATATTAAATTGATTTTTCTACGATCCTAGTCGTATGTTGCAACTTTCTCCATTTTTATGGACACTAAGTTCTTCGGTTTACGTCGTTTTAAACAATTTTCTCCTTACAGACGCAACAGATGGAATTTAAGATTAGTAGCGATCAAAATCGATTGTTTATCGCCCAAAGCCTATACCCCCTTTCATTTTTCGTGGACACTCCCTTTAAGATAAACATATCGCAACAACAACTTATTTATTTAATTAAAGTGTTAAACACATTTTTTGAAGTAGAATTAATACTAATAGATAGCTTAAAAGAGACTTAACATTTCCGTGAAAATTTTATTTTGTAAATGGTATTGGCGCGATTCCGTCGCTCTTAAGAACATGCTTTAGATCTTAGCTTTTCAAATCTAGCCTTATTTTTACTACTTCAAATTCTAATTTTTCAATCCCTATAACTTTGCAATCTAATGATGTAAACCTTTCATATTTTAAAATTTGGCCTATGATTTTAGGTTACAAAGATATTAGAATTAGAAAATTGGAGTTATATGGTTAATAACTCCTAACTACTGGATTGGAGTTATATGGTTGTATTGAGAGGAATCAGTTTCAGGTTTCCTTTCAATAAGACCCAGACAATAAGTTTTGTCGATGGGTAGACTTGTGAATATAATGAGCAAGTTTTCTTTATAGATGTTTATTTTCATTCTTCTCATTTACACAAACACTCGTCTAAAAGCACATAACTGAAATATACAAAATAGTTAAAATATATATCTTGATAAATATGCATACACTTATGCATACAATCTAAAGGTTATTTTTGGAGTTATATGGTTAATAACTCCTAACTACCGGATTGGAGTTATATGGTTAATAACTCCTAACTACCGGATTGCAGATTTATGTGATTTTGTTCGAGCAAGGAAGACGATATCTGGTCGCTACCATAATTTGATATTTTTATAGATTGTGGCCGGAGGGCAGAGGACCATCTTTCTCTTGTGATTCAGGTAATACATTTTTTTAAAACATTTTTAACGGGGCTATAGATGTCATTTTAATTGACCTTACACTAATGTGTATGTTAACCGGTAATGTTACATCGTCTATACGCAACATCCCCCTACTGAACTTCCGACCTACTAACTTTCCGACCTACTGCAAAATCGGACCTACGTCAGCTGTTTATTTTTGTATTATTTGAGGGTTAGGTTAGGTTAAGACAATTTCTGGGCCGAGCGCTGCACATAGGACAAGCTAGGGGGCCGAGTGCCGCGGCTAGGACATGCTAGGGGGCCGGGCGCTGCGGCAACAAGTCCATATAGTACCTGTAAAACCAAGTGCTGGTAGGTCGGATGTGTAGTATAGCGGATTTGGCGTAGGTCAGAAATGAAGTATAGTGGATTTGCGTAGGTCAAAAAATACACCCCCATGTTAACCCCCTTATCTTCTCTCATTGTTGCTTGGATAAAGGTTTAAAGGGACCAATTGTGAATCTGGCCTCCATGCCGAAAATGGCGGGAAAACTTGAAACCACGCTTAATTACAGTCCCTTTAATCTTTAACTGATATCCTATTCTTCTTTATTTTCTAAAATCTGCATTTGAAGAAAGAAAAACTAAAAAATATGTGAAAACACCAAAGACAAATTGAAAAATTGAAAAAAAAATAAAAAATAACATAAAATTTGGCACACTCACCATCTATTTTATTCTATAGTTTCAGATTAGGAATGCACAAAACTGTTTTCTAAATATAAAAAATACTAGACTTTAAGGCTCCTTGTATTTCAGCTTTAAATTGTGACTCTATCTGGAAGCATTTACTCTTCGTTAATTTTCAAAATTCAAAATTTACGAAAATCAATTTGTTTTGAGACAAATTTTGAAATGCTAAGCATGAATAAACCTTTACTGGGTTCATGTGAGGTCCCACAAAATATTTTGGCCCGATTTGTTCAGCCGTTTTGACGTTTATTGGATTCAAACAAGCAAACACCCAAACATCAGTCAAGCAAAGCTTAGAAGTTAGAAGATGAGAGTTTGTATTTAATATATTTAACCACAAGCATCCAATTTTTATTTGAAGAAAATATTCGAGGATTTGTAAGGATTTACTCAAATTCAATACAAAACATATTTTACATTTAATTCTGACTTTATGACATACAAGATTTACATTCGATGATTTTTCTTTAGTTTATAAAGTGTTTTTCTGGAATTATGATTTCATTGTTTAACTCAAGGTTGCATACAGATAATCTGGAATGAAAATAACTGGAAATGTCGGCTTCATAGCAATCTCTTAAAATCTTTCATATGACGCAACCGCTAATTTGCAATTGACAACGTTGCTGGTGTGAAAGATGCCCTCAACATTTACAGTTGTCAAGTGATAAGTGGAGAAAAATCTTCTCTCCTCTCACCAGCAACTTTGTGACTTTATCCTCTGCAAATAATCAGTTACGTCATATGAGAATTTTGAGTCTCCATTGCGCCATGAAAACGAGATTTCCAGTTCATTTGAGCGCATCCTGATTATCTAACTGTACAACTTTGCTTAAAAGTAAGTGAGGTTTGCCTATTAATCCCGTTTTCTGATCGATTGGCGTAAACTCTAGAGCCGGCCTTTTGTGGAATTGTTATTCTATACTTTTGGTGGATCGTCTAGCATTCCAGAATAATGAAGCATATAAGGTTCTTTAGATTTATTTTTGACGTAACATAGATAATAAATTCCAAAAACATTAGATATTTTAGCGTGCGTTCATATTTTTGCGTTTCCATTTGATTATTTTATTTTTCCTTTTCGTGCTAGGATTTAGAATTATATTCTCAAAAGAAGTCAAAGAACTTTTGATGTGAACTGGGAGAACTCAACAGAAACAAATTTTAAATTATGAAAAGGATATATTTTTAAATAAGAAGGATTCATTTTTGGCAGTATGTATCATTCTGTATTTTTGTGTATTATAGTATAGTTGTATCAATTGCAAAAAGGTTTGTACCCTGGTGGTATAAGGTTGGAAAAGGTTTAGACCCTGGTGGTATAAGGTTGAAAAAGGTTTAAACCCTGGTGGTATAAGGTGGAAAAGGTTTATACCCTGGTGCTATAAGGTTGGAAAAGGTTTAGACCCTGGTGGTATAAGGTAGGAAAAGGTTTATACCCTGGTGGTATAAGGTGGAAAAGGTTTAAACCCTGGTGGTATAAGGTAGGAAAAGGTTTATACCCTGGTGGTATAGGGTAGGAAAAGGTTTAGACCCTGGTGGTATAAGGTGGAAAAGGTTGATACCCTGGTGGTATAATGGTGGTAAAGGTTTATACCCTGGTGGTATAAGGTGGAAAAGGTGTATACCCTGGTGGTTTAAGGTGGGAAAAGGTTTATATCCTGGTGGTATAAGGTTGGAAAAGGTTTAGACCCTGGTGGTATAAGTTTGGAAAAGGTTTACACCCTGGTGGTATAAGGTTGGAAAAGGTTTACACCCTGGTGGTAAAAGGTTGGAAAAGGTTTAGACCCTTGTGGTATAAGAGGGGAAAAGGTTTAGACCCCTAGTGGTATAAGGTTGGAAAAAGTTTATACCCTGGTGGTATAAGGTTGGAAAAGGTTTAGACCCTGCTGGTATGAGGTTGGAATAGGTTTGAACCCTGGTGGTATAAGGTTGGAAAAGGTTTAGACCCTGGTGGTATAAGGTGGAAAAGGTTTATACACTGGTGATATAAGGTTGGAAAAGGTTTAGACCCTGGTGATATAAGGTAGGAAAAGGTTTAGACCCCTGGTGGTATAAGGTTGGAAAAGGTTTATACCCTGGTGGTATAAGGTGGGAAAGGTTTAGACCATGGTTGTATGAGATTGGAAAAGATTTAGACCCTGGTGGTATAAGGTGGGAAAGGTTTAGACCATGGCTGTATAAGATTGGAAAAGGTTTAGACCCTGGTGGTATAAGGTGGGAAAAGAATATATATTCTCTATAGTTCTGTAGTCTCTATAAGTCTCTTTTAGTCTCTGTAGTCTCCAGTCTCCGGAGTGATTATCCTGAATTGTAGAGATAACTATTCATATAATCTCATGGGTGTTGGGTTCTCTCTATTAGATAAAATATTTTTACTTTTTACAGAAAATGCTTAAAGGGAGTCTCTATTAAAAGATGGTCTGATTCACAACTGTACCCTTAAAAAACTTTCCCGATCAATTTTAAAGTTTAAATTCTGTTGAAGTTTATCAGAGTTAATGATTGAACTTGAACAAGTTCTAACCCAATATTCTTGCCATGAGTATGATAAAGTTGGATCAAACTTGTATTTATTTTTATCCTTTATATTTAAACTTCTTAACTCATGGGAATCGAAAAGTTGGTGAAGCATTCTTTGTAAAAGGCAGAGCTGCAACTTTTAAATTACAAGAATTTCGCAAAGCTTCCTTTTCTGATATAGGAGCGGCTGAACCCGATCGGGCAAATATTATTTGTAGGTCCTTACATGAAAAAGTTGGTTAAATTTTAAATCTAAAGTAACATAAGAAGAAAGCCCCTGAAAATAATGAGACGTAGACAGGGAAACATTATTTGTCTTAACGAAATGTATTTTAGTTTATCATTTTACAACATATCACTTATTTCTTATTGCCTCACAGTCTTCGTATAAGCATTCACCACAAATTTCGAAATTTCCTCTTTACAAGAATTGCAAAACCTGGGTAGAGATGGGTGCGGTCGGCTTTTTTTTCATTTTGTTCGTTTATCGCTCATGAACGATCCAATTCGTTTTTCTTTCAATCGCTCAAAAAAAAATATTGTTCGTTCTCAGAGTTTTGGTTCGTTTTCTCTCTATTTCGATCGTTGTTTTCACTAAAAAATTAGTTTAGTAAAATCGTAGTTCAATTACATTGATTTCGTTACGTTTTTTAGTGAAAAACTATGGTTATTTAAAAAGTTAGTTTGAAATAATTGTTCATTCAGCAAAAACATGATTGTTTTTCAAAGTCGTTCGGAAATTTTTTTTTTTTTTAGTAAAAAAAACATACGATTTTTAATCGTTCATTATTGTTTTTATTTTTGTTCGTTTCTAAATGATCCAAGTTGTTCGTCCGCGAAAAACTTTGTTCGTTCTCAAAAATTTCGTTTGTTCGCGAAAACGATGCACATGTACATGCACAGACCTAATTGATAATTAAAAGTATGAAAAAAGGTTTACACGATCAGGTTTCAAAGAAATACGAATCAGATTTTGTGGCATAGTTTCTTTCTACTTTACAATATATCATTTATTCCTCCTTGTTTCAGACGACTCACTGGAGTGTGCAGATAAAGGAAGTCAGATAAAAAACAATGGTAAAAACAGGTGACATTTTATATTTTCTTACAACAACAACAACAACAACAAGAGGGCCGGGCACAAGACCTGTCACTCTCTGGAAAACGAAAACTTTTCAACTTTTACCAATTTTGTCCAATTGATATTTTAATTTTTCAAATTTAGTTTTAAAAATCTTCTTTTCAATGTGCGATTTTATCTTGATGTAAGTTTGAATGGTACACGTCAATTAACTCTGAACCTAGATTTACAAAAGCAATTCTGCTTAACATTTTGGGATATGGTTTCACCTAAGAAACAGTCCAAATCTTTGTATGATTCGAACTGTACGGTACTGTCAGGTCTAGTGTACCCAATGTGTAGTGGACCCAGCACGGTTTTGCACAAATATAGACTGCACTGACATCAGGTTGAAAAGATAAAAGGATTTTATAATTATAATTTGAGAGAAAATTTTAGTTACTTACTTTCTTTTAAATATGTTCTTAGTCTTTTTTAAGTCCAGCTGAACCAACTACTGCTGGTTCAAATCCTGAATCACCGATTCAAAGTTAAACATTCCTGAGGATTTGAATCGTTGATTAAGGATTTGAACCGGTGATATAGTAGTTGAGCGACCTATCTAATGCATTAAAGTCGGTCCCAGGTATGTTTTGAAATAAAATATTTGTTTAAGAAAATTGATTTTTAAAATTTGTCTTCTTTTCATGAGATTTATCGAATCAGAGCTGAGGCCGAATTTAAAGAATTTGAGCCGCAGCTTAAATTTAAGACGCCGCTCAAATATGTGTGATTCCACTTAAATTGTATTTAATGATTCAGCCGACGCTCAATTGAAACCGGCTTTTGGCAGATTTGAGACGGGGCTCAAATTCATTAAATTCAGACTCTGAAGGGAGTGTTGGCAAAAAAAGTCTTAGGAAAGTTTCTAAAAATCATAAATTCTTCCAGAAACACTTTTATCCTTAAACGAATTGGGTCTTTGGCACAAATTCCGATTTTCTAATGCCAATATCTTTGCAATCAATGTGACGTAAGATATTTAAAACAAGGAACTATCAAATAATCCATGTTTGAAATATCAAAGATGTACGCCTTCAAGTTGCAAAAGTATAGATTTTCTTAAACTATATTTTTGCAGCTGGATTATTCATACTTTGACTATCATATGAAGCAGAATTTAGAGTTTGAAATGTTAAACATCAGGTTGCAAAGATATTTATCAGGATTGGTTAATCAGAGTTTTCTCAGAGTAATCAGTTTCTTTGTATATACTCAATATGAATTTTTAATTGTTGTTAAAAACACACAAACAATAAAAAATCAACAATTTAAAAAAATTCTATTCATATAAAAACCCAAATATCCCAATTTATAAAGACACTTTTTTCGTAGACACTCCATAAAATAAGGGTTAAAAAAATGTAGATTTAAAATTGTTTTCCTGAACTTTTTGAATAAACAGATTTTGTTTTACTCCGTTCCTAAAAAGTTCTATTCCTTTATGGTTAAACTTTGTAAAAATTAAATATTTGACCAACTTTTTAAAACTTGAAATTTAATCCTCATGAATTTTATAAAACAAGGGAAATAAAGTTAAAATTTGCATAATCACAAAGTTGCATTAAAAAAATTCTCCTTTCTTAATTTTTTTTCAAAATCAATTTTTGAATTTTGACCATTTGATTCTCATTAAAGATTTTTTACGAAAGTCACAATCTTATTTGAAATAAATTTTTTATTACAAAAACTCCATGAGTTTCTAAATTTGAATTTAATGGTTTGATTTGAATTTAAACAAAAAAATATTTCTATTTACCTGAATTTCTTTTATGAACGACTATAGAGCATATCTTTTTAAAGGGTCCGTCCCCACGTAACTTTAAGTAACTTTAATTATTTTAGTTTTTTATCTAAATATTGATTATTTTCTATTATGGTATTACAAGTGACGTGCAGATTTATTCTGCAGCGAAAAGAAAAGGAAAAATATTTTTGTTTTAAATCTTAGAATTAGGCATGAAATTTTTAAAATTTAGGATCACTTAGAAATACGTAGACAGTCCCTTTAAGTAGTTGAATTTAATTTGAAATTTTTAATTAGTTTTTCGTAGAAATTTTATAAAAGTTGAATATATAAATTAAAAGTAAAAATCATCGCTCTTCTGTTTTTTTTTCAATTGAAAATATTAAATTTATACAGTTCTACCTCTGAATTATTTAGACAATACATCAACGAGTAATTTTTTTATTTTTTTTTTATTTGTTCTTAAAGAACAATGGCGCATACCTGTCTATTCAGCATTTACCTATATATGAGGATGTTTAGCTTGCATAAATACAAAATACTACGTAGTGCACACAGGCTTTTGATAAAAACGTCTTTTAGTAATCTTCTTTATTTCATATTTTATTTGGTTTCTATTAAACGTGGCCGCTAGGTGTCTCTGCTCTCGATGTTTCAGGGGTTCCAAATAGTTTCATGAAAAGGATTATCCAACTAGCATACCAGGTTGTGTATAAAACGTGCTGGGTCGACTACACAAGAGTTTCATAAGAGGGTTTAATCCAACTAGCCTGCAGGTTGTGTATAAAACGTGCTAGGTCGAGTACATAAGAGTTTCATAAGAAGGTTTAATCCAAGTAGCCTGCAGGTTGAGTATAAAACGTGCTGGGTCGAGTACACAAGAGTTTCATAAAAAGGTTTAATCCAAGTAGCCTACAGTTTGTTTATAAAATGTGCTGGGTCGAGTAGACAAGAGTTTCATAAGAAGGTTTAATCCAAGTAGCCTGCAGGTTGTATATACAACGTGATGGGTCGAGTACACAAGAGTTTCATAAGAAGGTTTAATCCAAGTAGCCTGCAGGTTGTGTATAACACGTGCTGGGTCGAGTACACAAGAGTTTCATGAAAAGGTTTAATCCAACTAGCCTGCAGGTTGTGCATAACACGTGATGGGTCGAGTACACAAGTGTTTCATAAGAAGATTTTTCCAAGTAGCCTACCAGGTTAAGTGTATAAAACGTGCTGGGTCGAGTACACAAGAGTTTCATGAAAAGGTGTTTAATCCAACCAGCCTGCAGGTTGTGTATAAAACGTGCTGGGTTGAGTACACAAGAGTTTCATTAAAAGGTTTAATACAACTACCCTCCAGGTTGTGTATAAAATGTGCTGGGTCGAATACACAATAAGTAGCATAACTCGCCGGGGAGAGGGAATGCATAAATGGTATAATTACAAATTAGACAGGTAAAGCCTTGTACCAGTTATTTGGATCATGGCATCATCGGAACAGGGTTAGGGTACCGTTGTGAATCGTTTCTACCTATTATAAAACTATTATATAACCAGAAAGAAATATAAAAATAGGTTTTATTGTAGGTACAACTGCTTCCTGTGTGACTATGATCTGTGTGAATCTTGTGTTCAAAAAATGTCGGAAAAATTGGAGAAAAGGAAAAATTCTTCTGAAATTAATAAATTTAATTTCTTGTTTCATATTATCATTATTTGTTACTAATCAAACATCTAAAAATTATATTTGAATAAAAAATGACCAATGAGAATGGGAAAAAAATAAAAAACAATCCTTAATCAAAATGAGAATTAGAATTAATTATCAGGGGGATGTACAGGAATTAATTATCAGGGGCGTGTGCAAGAATTTGCTCAGTAAGTGGGGATTAAAGGAACTGAGTCTTTTTCACAAAATCAAATATTCTAATGCCAATATCTTTGCAACCTGATGGTGTAAACCTTTGATATTTCAAATTAAGATTATTTGATCAAACAGAATTACTAGTTTGAAATATCTAAGGTCCACAACTTTGGATTGCTCAAATATAAGGATTAGAAAACCAGAGATTCTGGCAAAGCCGCAATTAATTTGTTTTCTTTGGTGAAATCCTTCTGTAGTCAATATATATGTCAATGAACCGATGGGTGGGGATGGGACTTAGCTCCAATATCCCCCCCTCCAATATTTTTGCCTTTGGACTGGCTATAGTTAAATTGATCTAATTATTACCAGAAGAAAACACTCTAGTGATTGTATATCTGTACACTGGTCAAATCATGGATCATCTAGAAAATCATCCAGTAGTGAGTTTGCTCAGGTAATGATAGAGATTCTAGAGTTTATCAGATCATAGAGATCCTAGAGTTTACTCAGATCATAGAGATCATATAGATCATAGAGTTTACTCAGATCATAGAGATCATAGAGTTTACTCAGATCTTAGAGATCCTAGAGTTTACTCAGATCATAGAGATCCTAGTGATTAACTTGGTAATCATAGAGATCCTAGAATTTACTCAGATAATTATCTAGAGATCCTAGAGTTTACTCAGGTCATCATCTAGAGATCCTAGAGTTTAATCAGGTAATCATCCAGAGATCCTAGAGTTTATTCAGATCATAGAAATCCTGGTAATTACCTTTGTAATCATAGAGCTCCTAGAGTTTACTCAGGTAATCATCTAGAGATCCTAGAGTTTAATCAGGTAATCATCCAGAGATCCTTGAGTTTATTCGGATCATAGAGATCCTAGAGATCCTAAAGTTTACTCAGATCATAGAGATCCTAGAGATTCTAGAGTTTACTCAGATCCTAAAGATCATAGAGATCTTAGAGATCCTAGAGATCATAGAGATCCTAGAGTTTACTCAGATTATAGAGATCCTAAAGATCCTAGAGTTTATTTAGATAATAAAGATCCTAGAGATCCTAGAGTTTACTTAGATCATAGAGATCATAGAGATCCTATAATTTACTCAGGTCATAGAGATCCTAGAAATCTTAGAGTTTACTCAGATTATAGAGATCCTAGAGATCCTAGAGTTTACTCAGGTCATAGAGATCATAGAGATCCTAGAGTATACTCAGATCATATACCTTACAAAGTTTGCTGAGATCATAGAGGTCATAGAGTATACTTAGATGCGTATTATGATTATCATTCTCTTTTCTGAAAATACTTTGTTAAATCTGTAGATTTTTAGTATAATAATAACAATTATTTTTCCCACACCATTCGAATTTTACTTGCTCACAAATTAGAATAAGCTATATACACAGACAAAAAATCTAACTTTATAATACCTTATCTTATTTCTACTTGATTTTTAGCAAGTTTCGGCTGAATTGCTCAGAAAGTGTTCAAAGGTATTGTAAGAGCACTAAAAATAAAAATTGTAAATTCACGGGAGAAAAAAAATAGACCGATTCATAAATAAATCTAGAAAAAATTAGACCGATTCATAAATAAATCTGAAAAAATAGTCCCTTTCATGAATGCAAATCTAGAAAAAAAATAGTCCGATTCATAAATAAATCTAGAAACAAATAGTCGATTTGTGAATTCAATGTATAATAAAAATGGCCGATTTATGAATGCAAATCTTGAAAAAAATAACCATTCATGAATGCAAATCTAAAAAAAGTCCATTAAAGAATGCAAATATAAAAAATAGACCGATTCATAAATACAAATCTAAAATAAACTGAAATACAACATCATATGAAAAATAGACCGATTCATGAATACAAATCTAGAATAAACTGAAATACAACATCATATGAAAAAGTCTTTATTTATTTCCCATGCGTTCTTAATCGCACTGTAGAGATAGATTTGCATGACTGAGAATATGATAGTGAACATAGAAATATAGATTTATGTTCTTGGAGTTTTCATTAGTTGAAGACATACTGAGGATGAAAAATGCATGTGTTAAACATTTATAATATCTAAATACACACCAAATAAATTCATAGTCTTCACAATTGATCATAATTAGTGGTCTAAACGTTTCTCTCCTGAACTCCTATCTGAACTCCTTTCATAAATCATATCCGAACTCCTAAACTATTATCTGAACCTATCTGAACTCCTGAACTGCTATCTGAACTCTTATTAAACGTCAATTTACAATACTGAACACCTATCTGAACTCTTTTCTGAACTGCTATCTGAACTCCTTTCTGAAATTATATCTGAACTCATAATGAACATCCTAGCTCCTATCTGAACTCCTATCTGAACTACTTTTTGAACTTCCTCAAATCTAAACAGCTATCTGAACTCCTGAACTCTTAATTGAACACCTGAACTCCTATCTGACCTTCTATCTAAACTTTTTGAACTCTTAAACTTCTGAATTCCCAATTGAAGATCTAAACTTCTATCTGAACTCCCATCTGATCTATTATCTAAACTCCTACTAAACTATTTCTCTCAAACAACCTTGTCTAAACCCCCAAGTATTATGTACTGTATAATTAAGACACTAGATAAACAAACCAAGGCCTGGGGTAAGCTAGAAAGCTTGGATGTTTATTTATAAATACAATATTTATAGGTTTTTATCCTGCACCACTTCTCCATAGCATCCTTAAACCCTCTCACGTACTTTATGGACTGCATCAAAAGTACAAACAACATAGATTGAGAGCTCCTAAAAATAACCAAATTTTATTATGTATATATTGTTACATATGTTTGTTTTGAACAAAGGATCTTTGACACTTAGCAAAGATAAAGGAACAATTAAAGGGACACTTAACATAGTTAAAGTAAATTTTAAAGGGGCACTTAACATAGTTAAAGTAACTTTTAAAGGGACACTTAACATAGTTAAAGTAACTTTTAAAGGTACATTTAAAATAGTTAAAGTAACTATTAAAGGGACACTTAACATAGTTAAAGTAACTTTTAAAGGGACACTTAACATAGTTAAAGTAACTTTTAAAGGGACACTTAACAAAGATAAAGGAACAATTAGAGGGACACTTAACATAGTTAAAGTAACTATTAAAGGCACATTTAAAATAGTTAAAGTAGATATTAAAGGGACACTTAACATAGTTAAAATAACTTTTAAAGGGACACTTAACATAGTTAAAGTAACTTTTAAAGGGGCACTTAACATAGTTAAAGTAACTTTTAAAGGGGCACTTAACATAGTTAAAGTAACTTTTAAAGGGACACTTAACATAGTTAAAGTAACTTTTAAAGGGACACTTAACATAGTTAAAGTTACTATTATAGGAACACTTAACATAGTTAAAGCAACTATTAAAGGGACACTTACCATTGTTAAAGTAACTATTAAAGGGACACTTAACATAGTTAAAGCAATTTTTAAAGGGACACTTAACAAAGTTAAAGTTACTATTATAGGAACACTTAACATAGTTAAAGCAACTATTAAAGGGACACTTAACATAGTTAAAGTAACTAGTATAGGAACACTTAACATAGTTAAAGTAACTAGTATAGGAACACTTAACATAGTTAAAGTAAATATTAAAGGGACACTTAACATAGTTAAAGTAACGTGTATGTGTGTTTAGGACGGCACTATTAGAATTGATTTTGTAAATGATGGAAAACGCCGGTATTCAAAGGTAACATTCATTATTTTAATATGTTAAAAAAAACTTTTTAAAAAAAAATATTTATCTTATTTATCTGAAATATTTTGTTTTCTCCAATTCTAAATAAATAATTCGTTACAAAAAAAAAATGAATATACAGTAAAACAGGTAAACTACATAAATGCAATAATTAAGTGTATTTGAAGTTGTTATATATGTAGTTATAAAAAAATAGCTTTTACTTGTGACTTATTTACTACATTGGAGTGTGTTTACACTACACAATTGCTGTGTTTCATACTCATTGGACTATTTAAAGTCATAACTTTAGTCTAAAAGTCGTCTCTCTATCCTAGAGTTTTCTGGTTCTCACCGTAGATTGGCGTAATTTACTGGTTCTATCAAAATAATAATTGAACCAAAATTTGGTTTACCAAATGTTTTAATAAATAATACAGAACTAGACGAATAAAATGGTCCATTGCAAACATTAATTACTACCGACCAAAGACTTTGCTATTTATAAAGACGAGGTGTTGGAAATTTATCCGACTATTGTGTTACTTTGGTTGCTTGAGAGTCTAACGATCGACTTTAAAACCTTAGATATTTAACACAATTGTGAATATTTTGTCCTAAAAATTAACTAAAATTAATTATATTAATTTGTATTTTAAATTTATTGGATCATTTGTTGGATATGAGGATCGTCTGGTGAATTAGAGCTGAATTAGCAAACCTTGCTATACCGAATATAATCTATGAACATATTGTTCTAAATCCATTGTACATTTAATATCTTGTCTATAGCGTACATAACCATCCCATGATCGTTCCTCTATGTAGTAAATTTTGTTTCAATAAAGTCTGAAATATGTCAATTTATAAATTTCTACAATTTAGATTTAAAAGTTGAAATTGAGTTTAAAGATTTATCACATTACTACCAGCTCATAGGTTATACAGAAGTTTATAAATGTAAAATGTTTAAAGGGACTGTAAGTTTATAAATGTAAAATGTTTAAAGGGACTGTAAGCGTAATTTTAAGTGACCCTCCAATGCTAAGATGACAATGCCCGAATTAAAAAAGTGTCCTTGAAACCTATATCTGATAAAAATATAACTCGGAAGTTTATTTCTTAGAGTTTCTCCGTTGATTCTAGTAAGCAAGAAATGCCCAAGTCACTTTCGATCGCAGAAAAACTGAAAATGAAAATAAACAGTTTGAAGTTCTTCAGATTACCAAAAGATCAAGATCAAGCATTGATTTCAATTTCCCATGATGGTCATACCCTGCAGGAATAACTAAAATGATTGTGGCCTTTCTCTCTTCCTGTGCCCCAAAGGAATTGAGTCTTTGCCACAAACTCTTATTTTCTAATCCCCATATCTTCGGATCCCAATGTCATAGACCTTAGATATTTCAAACTATAAATTCTGTTCCATAAAATAACATAAGTTTAAAATATCACAGGTTTCCACCATCAGATCGCAACGATATAGGGATTATAAAATAGGGAGTTAGTGGCGAAGACTCAGTTCTTTTGTCTAGTTAAGCCGATATAGCTATCATGGGCAATACCATTTCCACGTTTTAACCTCTAGTCAAATACTGAATAACATATTATCAAGATATTTCTAGAGTGCAGGATGGGGGGGAGCTGGTTGGCCTAGCGGTAGAAGAGGGGGGGGGGGCTAGGTTGGCCTACTACTGGGAAGAAGACCAAATCTATGAATACAGATAAGCTCTGATATAAATAGCATATCTGTACTTTATACAATATATATGCATGGTAGATATTCTTTTCTCTGTAAATGGGAGACATTCATGTATTCTATATTTTAAAGAACAGATAAAGAAGATGTTATTGATGTTATTGCTTTTCAAGAATCCACAAGTTATTTGAACTAAGTCCAAAATTTATGTATTCTTTATTTTTAAGAACAGATGAAGAAGATGTTATTGATGTTATGGCTTTTTAAGAATCCACAAGTTATTTGAACTGAGTCCAAAATTCATGTATTCTCTATTTTTAAGAACAGATTAAGAAGATGTTATTGATGTTATTGCTTTTCAAGAGTCCACAAGATATTTAAACTAAGTCCAAATTATCCCGTTATATAATAGACATTCAAAACACATTTGTTCTTGAATAAGAGGAGTTATAGCTGTGGACTTAAGATCGATAACATATGACTGAGAGTTCAATGTTACGTGGAATTACTTTATATTGCTTAAACATGAATATTTAGCTCTCCAAAAACCTAAAAGTGTCATGTTGTTTCAACCCGTGAAATTCCTTCAGTTTCTCATCATTTACTATCGACCAATCCTGAGATGAAATTTAAAGAATTTGAGCTGCGGTTTAAATCCGCCAAAACCCGGTTTAAATTAAGCGCCGGCATAAATCTTGAAACATTTGATACAATTTGAAGTAGAACCAACCATATTTAAGCCGCGGCTTAAATTTAAACCGCCGTTCAAATTCTTTAAATTCGGCCACTGATATCTATGAAAAAAGCTGCTGCTTTCGATTATATAAACTCGCGGATTATTTAGTTTTAAACTCAGGCGACGCATGCCGAGTTACAGCATACGCTTTAAGGAGGGAATTGTTAAAAATCTTACAGAGGGAAGCATAAAAAGTATCAATGTTGTGTATTTATTATATTTATATATGTATAGGACACACATAGTAATGATCAAAGACGGTTTTCTCATGAGATCAGAAAGGAAGCAAGACGACCCTCACACGCAGGTTTAGTATTTTAGGTTCTAATAGATCACGACCTGACTCCCGACGACCCTCTAAAGAACAAGAGAATGGAGAACCTAGGTTGACCTGGGTCGGATTCAATTCTTGATAGCTAGATTGTAACTTGTGAGGATATTGTTAATATAGGATGCCTGACCTCCATATCCAATACGGGATATTCAAGAGAAATTAAATTAATTTGTAGGTCCAAGATAGAGATCAATGATTCATCCGGAAATTCACATCATACAAATTTTTGTAATGTTTTTAAAATCTTGCACGATAGTTTTTTGAACAAAAAGATAGTTGAACGAAGATAATTATTTGACGCCGGGCACGTTTTGTATTTTTTTTTTGGTAAACACAACTTTAGATTTCGTCCCTGAGATAATGCACAAAAGTAGTTTTTAATGAAAGTACATGTGCTCGTGCACACATAAATTACAAAAATGATTTAAATCATCGTTAATTATTACTTTATTTTCTAATGATAAAGCTATGTAAACAGTCTGACCCTCTAAACCTATATGTAGATTTATGAGAATATTTTCCTAAGAAACTTACCCTGAGTTATTATCCTTATATCTTTGCAACTTAATGCCTATATAACGTTTGCTATTTCAAAATTACGATTCTTTTAGATCTTTTAGCCTAAGTTTTAAATATCAAGAGTTTACGCCATCAGATTTCTAAGATATAGAGATTAGAAAGTTTGAGTTTTTGGTACAAATTTTAAAAAAAATTCTGAATCTGACCCAGCTTGCTTAACAGAGCAGAATTGTATGCCCGACATAAAAACGGTCACAGGAGGGAGTCCTACCAACCTCATAGACCAGATAAAAACCTCAGGTGGCATATATTTTGTTGTTTGAGGGGAAAATATATATAAGTTAAAATTTGTTAATGGTGCACTTAACTCTACTTTAAACTGGGGTAAATAATGTTTTTTCAAAAGTTGTTTTTGCGTGCTAATAAGAATTCAAGTTAATTGTAAATCTCCACTTTATTGAAAATTAAAACAATGCTTTTTCTGTTTTCTCTCTTCAAAAAAAAGACAAAAAAATTCTTGGAAATATTAAGTGACGCATGATCTTAAAATTCCAGATTTTTTTTTTTGATAAAACTGTTCACTTTTTCGGATTTGAAAAAATTGTATTTACTTTTACTGTTTGCTGTAGAAATAAAGAATCATTGTAACCTGATGTCGTAGACCTTTGATATTTTAAACTTTCAATTCTCCTTGCTAAACAAATAGTCAAAATTTAAAATATCAAAGGTTTACTTCATAAGAAATTAAACGCTAGAGCGTTAAATTTGATTTTGAGTGTGAGCTTACAATTTTGCGCTTTTTTGTAAATTTTTAATTTTGTTTTAAATCTAATTCTTGATATTTAGAAGAAAATCTCACGCAGACCTTCTTGTTCCAACATCACAGTCAAGAAGATATTCACAGGTCTAAAAACAATTATTTAAAAATGTATAATAATATTTTCCTTATACACTGTTCTCACATTTTGTCCGCAATAAATTTGAAAGAATTTTGTACAAAATATACTATTTTTTGTTGTTGGAAAAGTGGTGTTGTTCCCAAAAAAAATAAGTTGAGCCTTTGCCACAAAATTTTATTTTCTAATCTCTAGATCAGTGCAAACCAATGTTGAAGACCTTAGCTATTTATAGCTATGAATTCTGTAAGTTCAAGTAAACTATTTGAATTATAAAATGTTTACACTTTTAGGTTGCAAAGATATATGGATTAGAAAATTTCAGTTTGTGTCAAAGACTCGATTAGAATAAAATTAAATTAATAAGGAAAATAAATTTTTGCTATTTTATAATTATCAATGCTTACATTGAATTCAAAAAGATAAATTATATTTTTTTATTTTCGTAAATAATCAAAAAACAACTTTAAAGTCAGTTTTTCAATACTTTTTGAAGAGAAATGTACACCGATTGATTTCATTAAATATATCTGTTCTAGCAGGTTGATGTTAATGTAAACGGTATCACGATATTTAACGAAGGACACATGTACAGCTCGCATAACAAGGTTGGTTACAAGTAGGGATCATTGAGGTTAGAGAACTCAGTGTATATATCTCTTGAATGTTATGTAAAAAGCTGTAAAATGTGATCTTCCGCTAGTGTGCTGCTGTGAACTCAGTACGTATTATGTCACAGTTATTTCTGGAAAATCTAGAATATTTTATGCCCTACGCGGTTTTCAAAAATCTAAATACAATTATTTCTATTCTGCCACTTCTAAAAACTAAATTTTAATATAAATTATATTTAAAAATTATTACAAACAAAGTGCCTAAAACAATTTCGAGCGTTTCTGTAAAATGATCTGAAAATGTCTGTCAAAGGTTTAAATGATGCTGTTAATAATCAGGGTTTCCCCTCTTTAAATAGAAGATTCCTTAAAAGTTAAAATTGGTTTACATTGAAAAGTTGGTAAAATTTTGCATTTAACAAAAACAATATTTTTAAATTTAGGAACGTAGAGTAAGATCAAAAGAAACAGTGAGAGAAGAAAGAAGAGGTTCCAGGGACCGGGTGTTTAAAGAGGAAGAGGGAAGAAGAAATTCCCGGGACCAGTTAATTGATGGAGGTGAAAGAAGAGGTTCCAGGGACCTTAGAAATTCAAGGTAGTTTAGCCCATTTAAACATCATCCACAAACATTTTTGCTTTAATAAACTGAAGACCACGCACGGCCATTTCCATAAATAGTAAATAACAAATCTCCGTAAAAACTGAACTCTTCAGCTTGTGTTCCCGGAATAATTAAAAAATTAAAAATTCTGGACAGTATTATTATTAAAACAGGAAAAGGAATTGATTACTCCAACTGTCTAACCCCTAAATATCTTTTAAATTCCTAATGTTGTGAACATTTGATGTTTGAAGCTTTAATTTTTGATTGTGACAATTGAAAACAACGATGTTGATTTATTTGTGAAAGAACAAGTCCATTTAAAATTGTCCTAGGGATCATCTACATGCATCCAAGGAGCAGCTAAAAGAATCTCTTAAAGCAACGGTGCTTTTGGATCCATATCAGAAAAGTGGATCAAGGCATGGATCAAGCGAAAAGCTGCTTGGATCAATGCAACCAAAAATAATGGTAAATATCATAAACATTGTTTAAAGAACACCTCAATTAAATGTCAAGTTATTAAGAAACAAGAAAAATCTATAGTACGAATGTTAAAAATTCCTTTTTCGTATTTATTTTTTTATTCATAAATTTAGAATCCTTCTCTTCATACAGAGTAAAAAAAGTCGGCGTTAGTTCCACATTTCAAAAAATGTTTTGGGTCTGGGTTGGCCCTCTTTTATTCAGCTAAATCTTAAAAAAAATTTTCTGTCATAAAGAATCAAAATAAAAAAATTACTTGCCGAAGTACCTGGCGTTGCCCGTTGGATTAAAAAAACTTGTTTTGTCAGCCAATTTTGCCAGCTATGAGCAATATTATTTAGATTTAATATCAACAAAAAAAAGAATTCGCGGATTTTTCCGTTTTCATTGGAAGATTTCCAATATATGAATAAATAGGATGAGTTTGATACCGGAAACGAGAATACAGATACGGAATCAAGCCTGAGTAAACCAGACAGAGAGGTTTCACACCAAGAGCAAACATATTCAGGAGTATATTCAGGAATATATTCATCTCTATTTTTACATTTTCATTTTGTTTAGAAGCCTTACAGCTACAGGTGAAGTTATTTTTCAAGCTAAATATGAACAGTTATAATTTTTCATCTTAAAAGAATTTTTAAAAATACATCTTTCTTGCATTCATACATTTAAACTCACTTTTCAAATGCAAAATCTACAGTAGCCATAAATTAAAAATGTTTGATAGAACATATGACGTATATGTGACATATAAGACACTATATGAAAATACTTTTACTGTATTTTACCTTCAAATAATATCCATATATTAGTGTTTACATTCATGTTTTTTATATGTATCTTAACTCTGTTTATTAAAGAAGAACAAAAGCGGTTTAAATTTCAAATGTGTAACCACTGCCGCTTTAGTAATTGTAAATTGGTGGTACAGTCCAAACCAGGATCGTAAAGGTTGGCCCAGCTCGAATATTAGAAATGTACACTGGTTGTATTTGGTATATTCATATATATAAATATTGGTGGTCCAGTCCAAACTAGGATCGTAAAGGTTGGCCCAGCTCGAATATTAGAAATGTACACTGGTTGTATTTGGTATATTCATATATATAAATATTGGTGGTCCAGTCCAAACTAGGATCGTAAAGGTGGGCCCAGCTCGAATATTAAAAATGTACACTTGTTGTATTTGATATATTCATATATATAAATATTTTTAAAGACTGGGTTGGTAAATAGATGACTTAAATAATCTTCTTTTTATTCTTTTCGTTAAACACTTCTAAAAATGTATTAAATTATTTAAACACTTTTAAAAACTCTAACAATCTACAAAATGATGATCAAGTTTGATAATTAATCTGGCGTGATAGGTACTATTAAAATTGTATTATATCTAAATATTCAGTAAACTTTTATTTTCTATATTTAAAAATGCTGTAAACCTTTACATTACTTTTTCTTGGCAAAGTTGATTATTTAAATGTTAATGAGGAAAGTTTTGGTTGTTTAGAAAACATTGTTTTTTTTCCGGCAAATAAAAACAGTTTAATTTAATTTTTCTCAGAGTTTTGAATTATGGATCCATTCAGTCTTTTGCCCTTTCCAAAGCTGTTAAAAATACAAATTACGAACAACTTTTGGAATTTAAGAAAGGTCCCTTTCTTAACTGAACTAATTAGAGGTAAAGATTTGGGGCTGGACACGTTCCAACTATTTCTAGCTGTTTGTTAATGATTAGTTCCAATCGTTAAAACAGACAAATTTCAGGTAGCTGTTAGCTTTACAGATAACAACGGAACGTTTGTTTTGATTTTAAAAGTTACCGTTAGTTAACGATCTCATTTTTATCAATAGAATGAAAGGAAGATATTCTACAGTTAATGCTTGTTTTTTTTGCAATTAACGGCAAAAGCAGTTCAAAAAATGCGGGGAAAAAAATCTTTAACGGTTTGTCAAATTGTTACCGATGCAAGCCGTTTCAGATTGTTATTAATGGTGATAACGGTTTGCCAAAGCTACAAAATTTCCATTAAAAAAATCATTAATAGTTTATCAAATTGGATTTAAGGCTCAAGCCGTCACGTCGCCGTTTTCGTTTTCAACTGTTAATGTTTTTTCAAAAAACGGCAAAACCGTTCCATTTGTAATTTTAAAATTTACGGCTTTTGCCGTTAGTTAACGGACTATTCCGTTAACTTTCGAAAACCTCCGTTATGTTAACGGAACTTTGCTCAGCCCTACTAAATATAACTCTAAATGGTGTATGTATAGATAAAGTTTTTAAACCGAATTGATTTAAATAAAAAACACATCTAAAACCCCATTTTACATGTCTGAAGAGTTGCGTACTTTAAAAAGCACGAATATAAATAATACAAATTCCTTTAAAAATTTACTTTCGAAGCACGAATATAAATAATACAAATTCCTTTAAAAATTCACTTTCGAAGCACGAATATAAATAATACAAATTCCTTTTAAAAATTCACTTTCAAAGCACGAATATAAATAATACAAATTCCTTTAAAAAATTCACTTTCAAAGCACGAATATGAATAATACAAATTCCTTTTAAAAATTCACTTTCAAAGCACGAATATAAATAATACAAATTCCTTTAAAAAATTCACTTTCAAAGCACGAATATAAATAATACAAATTCCTTTTAAAAATTCACTTTCAAAGCACGAATATAAATAATACAAATTCCTTTTAAAAATTCACTTTCAAAGCACGAATATAAATAATACAAATTCCTTTAAAAAATCACTTTCGAAGAACGAATATAAATAATACAAATTCCTTTAAAAAATTCACTTTCAAAGCACGAATATAAATAATACAAATTCCTTTAAAAATTCACTTTCGAAGCACGAATATAAATAATACAAATTCCTTTAAAAAATTCACTTTCAAAGCACGAATATAAATAATACAAATTCCTTTAAAAAAATTCACTTTCAAAGCACGAATATAAATAATACAAATTCCTTTAAAAAATTCACTTTCAAAGCACGAATATAAATAATACAAATTCCTTTAAAAAATTCACTTTCAAAGCACGAATATAAATAATACAAATTCCTTTTAAAAATTCACTTTCAAAGCACGAATATAAATAATACAAATTCCTTTTAAAAAAGCTGGATTTTCGGTATGCAACATTTGTCATTGAATGCCACAATATTTTTATGATTTTAGAATTTTTAGGTTTTTTTTTCTCTATAATTTAGATAAACCGTCCTTAATGGACTCCTAAATTTCTCTGCTTGAGTAGTAAAGTATCCTCTGTAATCTTGCCAACCTACATGTATTGCATAAAACGTGAGGAGTCGACTTTACATCGAGTGGTACAGACAGGATGCGTGTATCAGCTCAGATCATGCAACTGTTGAGTGTGTATCAGGTTAGCCATGCAATCTACGTACTTGCATTATAAGTTTATAAACTCAATCTCAACCTGGCTTCTTTCATCTCAAGGTGAACATAAGAGATTTCGTTTCAGAGAAAAAATCCAATTTAAAAATAAAACCGAATTTTTAGAATCCCAGAAAATCTATTAACCATTGATAGGGATGTAAGTCGTTTTTTCCCTAAACTTAAAAATGACTTACATTTGAGCTAAGATTAATCCTTGTGGTTTTTAAAGATATTTTATAAACTAAAATACTTGGCTCCATGAAAACGCTCGAAATTTGATTAGAAAAAATCTTTAAAGTTTAGTCTTTAAAAAAAGGCATACTGAAGACCAAATCCACTGAATTTTCTGAATATTTTATAAAAGACAACTTTTCAGAACATTGTAATCCAAATATTTTATATTTTAAGAAAATATTTAATTTTGACAAATAACATATATAAGCTAAAATAATGACATCAAATATGATATTTATTTCATTTTGATTTCATTCCTTACTTTTTAATAAAAATTACCTAACATCTGTAGCATATCAGAATTATAACAAAAATGACCCCAAAAAATCCAAAAAATCCAAAGAAATAAAGAAAAGTTCTCTTAATCCCAGCTCTTGAAAATACAGATGCTTTTATTTTCTGACACGCATAAATAATTCACGAGCATCAGACCTGGTAAATATTTTATTGAGTTCTCACAGAAAACTTGTCAATATATTTCATAAAAAAATTTAAATATTAAGGTGGATCGGATTTGGTAAGGAAATGATTACTTTGCTTAACATATAAATAAATTTCTAATCCTTATATCTTTGCAACCTGATTGGAAATATTAAAGGTTTATACCATCAGGTTGCAAAAGTGAAGGATGAGAAAATTAGACCTTAAAGCGAATTATCAGTAACTTTGGTTTTCAGCTATTTTGCGACGATCAAAAAATAAATTTAAGAAAATAAATTTTTTAAAAACATTTTTATCTTGAAGGTTTTTAACAGTGGTTTTCTTTAAACTGAAGAAAGTTGAATGCAAGCCAAGTAAAACTTAGCATTTTTCTTGAGATAAAGACGAAGAATTGTTCAAAATGTCAGCTATCCAGGACAATCAGAAACCTAGGGGAGGGGGTAAACCCCCCCCCTCAGTGTGGTATTTTAAGGGGTCATGGGAAGGAGGATGTTTTTTTTGTCACAATACTCCTCTTAAAATGCATTTATCTTGTGTTTCATGTTGAGAATGGACAAAATGATTATATTCTGATATTTTTTTTTCATTTACAAACATTGTATGAATTGTATCTAACATTGATTTATAATGATTTCAATTAATAATTAATTTTCCCGTTCATATATTTATCCTTGAATGGATCCTGTAAACCCGCAATATATTTAGGTGTCGTCTTTGTAACAGTGAGTATATTAGAAGAAAAACATTTTATAGCAAAAGCTCAAGAAAGCACAGCGGTTTCGGGATAATCTAAATATATAAATAGATTCTAGTAGCCATATTGTAAAGATTTAGGGGCTCCAGCAGCAGCACCCCAAATCCTTTAGTCAGAGTGGCATGTTGAAAAATCCTATTTTAAGAGTCTTCGATGAACATTTAAGAACCTTCTTTCACTAAAGAATTCTTAAGCGGCCAAGCCAATTATTTGACATAAATGAGAGGTTTATGGAATAAATTCATTTTCGCAGACCCTCCCCTAATACCCCACTGTGCCCCCCCCTTAAAAACTAAAAAACTTAGGTTTGCTTCTATTATTATTTGAATTTAATAATTTTTCATTTCAAAAGATTTCATTGATAATTTATTTATACGTCCATATCACGTGACCAGAACTCCCAACAATGGTAGTGCAGTATACTGGTCACGTGATACAAATGGAGTCACACGTGATATTGATACTTCACTGTCATTGGTGGTAGTTCTGGTCACATGGTGATACGGACATATTTTTAATATTATCAATTATATATATTAAAAATGAAAAATTATTAAATTCAAATAATAATAGGAAAAAAACTTAAGTTTCTTAGGCTCCTCTGGGATATCGTCGTTTTCAGATTGGTTGCTTATTTGCTAAATATGATCTGTTTAAACCTACAATTTTTATACAAAATTTTATATATATAAATTTTCGTATAATTTTGACACAGTTTCATATCAATTTATCGAAGCAGATCAACTCCTAAAAGGCTTAGATTTCAGCCTATACCCTCTTTCATTTTTCCTTTACAGTCCCTCTAAAGACCTAAGAGTTATGTACTAGATACATATATGTACTAGATAGTACTAGATAAAGTACTTTCAACAATTAAAGCAAAATGGTTTGATTGTTATTGGATATTGTAATGAACAATTTATAATTATAAACGACATGATTGATTAAGAAAATCGATTATAATGTTAAATATTTAAGCTAAATTACGCGTACAATTCCTTTAATTATTTAAGATAAATTACGCGTACACTCCCTTTAATTATTTAAGTTTTTCCTTACTTGCTACAGGACATAAATTATATTTTAACGGATATATGTTTTAATCAATATATATTTTCATCTTTCTATTTATATACATATATACATATATACAAATATATCTATAGATATTTTTATCTATCTGTTTATATTTCAATATATCTCTTATTCTACATAAATCATCTTAAAATTTGTTCATCTCTACAATTGAAAAATATATTATTTTACTAAAAAGTTCTTCTAATAAGAAATTCGAAATTTTACAATTTTGTTAATCAAAATCATTTTAAAAATAATATGAAACATTTTATTCATTATTTTATGTGTCAAGATCTTATGGTTTATTGAATAATAAACATTTTTGAAAAGGGATTTCTTTTAATGCTTCTAATTTTTATAATTCTACTCTTTAATGATTCTACTTTTTATAATTCTACTTTTTATGATTCTACTTCTGATAATTCTACCTTTTATAAATTCTACTTTTTATAATTTTACTTTTAGATTTCTACTTTATGAAATTCTACTTTCAGAATTCTACTAATTATAATTCTATTTTTAAAAATTTTACTTTTAGCATTTTATTAACTATTATTCCACCATATGAAATTTTACTTTTATTTTACTTTTTCGAATTCTATTTTTTCAATTATACTATTCATAATTTTACTTTTTATAATTCTACTTTATCTAATTTTATCTTTTATAAATCCAATTTTTAAAATTATACTTGTGAAAATTATACCATTCGTAATTCTACTTTTTATAAATCTACTTTATCTAATTCTACCTTTTAAAATTCTACGTTTCAAAATTCTACTTTTTACAATTCTACTTTTTAAAATTTTACTTTTTATAATTCTAATTTCTATAATTCTACTTTTTATAATTCTACTTTTATGATTTTGCTATTTATGTGACATTCTTATTTTTAATAATTCTACTTTTTGAAATTCTGTTTTCATTTAAATTCTACTTTTTTAACGTGAGCCCTCCCTTCATAACCCGACAAAGTACATGTCTCCTTTTATATTAGTTTTTATATTTTTATTTACGACTGTTTTGACCTATCAAACGGCCTTGAACTTGCAGCAACAATTTTAAACCCCTCAGACCGGTTGGAATTATATTGTCATAGAGCGTGTAGAAATTCAAAACACGTATCTTGTATGATAGGTAGGGACCAGGGACCAGCAAAACATATTTGAAAAAATTGTCATTGTTCCAATATTTGTAAAACTTGTTTTGTCAACCTTTAAAATGTAAAAAAAAACTTAATTGTAAGTTTTTATAAAAACAAAAAATCTTTCACTTAGATTATCATAAACTGTTAATTGTTCTAGTATTCAAATTTTGATTGTTTGCAAAAAAAAAGTATTATATTATGATTGCAAAGTGTACTGTAATAAGATTGCAATGTTTATCATACTATGATTACAACGTGTTCTATACTTTGATTACAAAGTGTACTGTACCATGATTTTAAAGTGTACAATACTATAATCGCAAAGTATACTAGGATTTCAAAGCGACTTTACTATGATTGTAAAGTATACTATACTATGATTACAAAGTGAACCATACTATGATTACATAGTGTACTATATTTTGATTACAAAGTGTACTTTAATATGATTGCAAGGTGTACTGTACTAGGATTTCAAAGTGTACTATACTATTATTGTAAAGTGTACTATATTATGATTGCAAAGTGTACTTGATTACTATGATTGTAAAGTGTACTATATTATGATTGCAAAGTGTACTGAACTATGATTTAAAGTGTACAACGCTATAATTGCTACACTATGCTTTTAATTTTGTACTTGAGATATGATTGCATTTATTTAGCATCATTCCACTGTACTAGGGTTGCATAGTTACAATATTATAATTGCAAATTGTTTTGTACTATTATTGCAAAGTGTACAAAACTAGGACTGTAAGGTCTACTAATACTATGATTGTAACACTTTGATTGCAATATTGTACAATGATAACAATATTTAACTATGATAGTAATATTGCACAATGAAAACAATATTTAACAATGATAGCAATATTGTACAATAATAACAATATTTAACTATGATAGTAATATTGCACAATGAAAACAATATTTAACTATGATAGCAATATTGTACAATGATAACAATATTTAACAATGATACTAATATTGTACAATGATAACAATAGTTAACTATGATAGCAATATTGTACAATGATAACAATATTTAACTATGATAGTAATATTGTACAATGATAGCAATATTTAACTATGATAGTAATATTGTACAACGATAGCAATATTGAACTATGATAGCAATATTGTACAATGATAGCAATATTGAACTATGATAGCAATATTGTACTATGATAACAATAGTTAACTATGATAGCAATATTGTACAATGATAACAATATTTAACTATGATAGTAATATTGTACAATGATAGCAATATTTAACAATGATACTAATATTGTACAATGATAACAATATTTAACTATGATAGCAATATTGAACTATGATAGCAATATTGTACAATGATAGCAATATTTAACTATGATATCAATATTGTACAATGATAGCAATATTGTACTGTGATTGCAATTTACTATGAATATAAGGTATGAGTGAACCGGGAACTCCATAAATATATATATTTTATCTGTTTAATCTTCTATCTTGATACCCAGGTCCTGTCAAGTTCTATATTTGTATAGTTCATGTGACAATATTCAATAGTATCCTAGAACCCATAGTCAATCAGTCATAACGTTGTCTATTCATCTATTCAATCATTTTTCGTGGATTATTTGTGTATTTATGCTTTAGATGATTATTCATCAAATCATTAATTTTTCGTGTTTAATGCTTTACATATGACTTCAATTTTGTCATTCCCTGTTCAGATTTTATCTAAAATGATGAATTCATTTATTTATTCTTTTTTTACATCCTTTCAAATTTTAAAACATTCTTTTTTAAATCATATTTTTCTAGTTTATTTATCTTTTCAATTTGATGTCGTGAACCTTTCACATTTAAAACTTTTACTATTCGTTCTCGTATAGCAGAATTCATTGTTAGCAATATCAGATTAATTCTTTTTCTTTTTTTCTTTTTATTCAAATGTAGAAATTATTCATTCTTTACGTTATTGACAGTTAAATTCAATTCATGAAAAGTCAATATGTTTATAATTGTATAAATGTTAAGCTTTGAATCTTTTACAATATTTAATTTCTAAAAAATTTACTTTCACTAGAAAAAAACATTATTATCATGATTATTATTATTATTATTATTATTATTATTATTATTATTATTATTATTATTATTATTTTTATATTATTGTAAATATTTTAAAAAGTTGAATATTTGGATTTAGAAGATGACAGTGGACAGCACGGCAACAATATTAGGTACAGATTTACAATAACTGTCAACTATTTTAAACTTAAATTTTCCTCAAAATCTGATAAATGAAAATTAGATTCTTTGCCCTAGTAACACTAGAGAGATATCATCGTTTTCCTTTCTGGAAAAGTATTGAATTCGGACAGTTTCATATTTTGTTTCTGCTTTAACCCTATTCCGGCTGTGGAATGGGGGGGGGGGGCGTGTTGTTTGGACACTAAACAAGTATTCGTCTGAGGCAGTTCAAATTTGTTGACTTTACTAACAAACACAAGCCCCTCACTTTAGATATAAAGCCAGACAAAATCTATATTTAGACCCAGTCCAGTCATTGGATTTTAACATTGTAAAGCTTATTAAAGAGCTGTTAACAAAAGGAACTAGATTGCACAATTTTGCGAATAAATTTTGCATAGATTTACAGGGAATTTGCACATTTTCAGTTTTCCTTCAATACACATTCAGTTTTTAAAAAATTTGCAAATATTCTTGTATATTTAAATTTGCTAGATCAAGGGTTTTTCGAAGATTTACAATTTACAATATTTGCGCACTTTTTATTTTTACACATTTTTTGTTAAATACATTAATTTTGCAATATATATTTAAAATTTTGCAAATTTTGAAATTTTTTTTTGCAGACAAGACTATTTTTTTACTTAAAAAATTTGAGATAGATTGGTGGCCGCTTACCTACAAAATAATTTTCATAGTTTTCGTTTTAGAATAGGATTTAAAAATCCGCATATTCTCTACTGAAACTGATTCAAATTTTCCGTAAATAATGAAACCGCTGCTGAACTTACTTTTAGAGAAATAAATCATCCCACAAGTAACTTAGACTGTCTTTATAAATCAGAAATACTGATCATGAAGTTCGGTTAATTGCAAAAATATCTTAACATTCTCCTTAATGAATTTTTAATATTTACTGAAAATACAAGTTTATACACCCAATAAGGAAATTAACAAAAGGAAGTGAATTCCAGCATGTTTAATTTGGACTGTTTATTTTTTTTATTAAGACTACATAAATACACGATTTTTGGAATACAGAAATAAATCACATTACTGAATATCCAATAATATCTAATATCCAAAAAAAAAACGATAGCGTCGATCGAGAAAAGATTTATTTCAAGAAACTGGCTATATTTCTCTATTAATTTCAATAAACTGGCTATATTTCTCTATTTATTTCAAGAAACTGGCTATATTTCTCTATTTATTTCAATAACCTGGCTATATTTTTCTATTTATTTCAAGAAACTGGCTATAGTTCTTTATCTGTTTCAAGACACTTGCTATATTTCTCTATTTATTTCAAGAAACTGCCTATATTTCTCTATTTATTTCAAGACACTGGCTATATTTCTCAATTTGTTTTAAGAAACTGGCTATATATCTATTTATTTAAAGAAACTGGATATATTTCTCTATTTATTTCAAGACACTGGCTATATTTCTCAATTTATTTTAAGAAACTGGTTATATTTCTCTATTTATTTCAAGAAACTGACTATATTTCTCTATTTATTTCAAGAAACTGGTTATATTACTCTATTTATTTCAAGAAACTGGCTATATTTCTCTATTTATTTCAAGAAACTGGCTATATTTCTCTATTTATTTCAAGAAACTGGCTATATTTCTCTATTAATTTCAATAAACTGGCTATATTTCTCTATTTATTTCAAGAAACTGGCTATATTTCTCTATT
>NW_019397012.1:59393-73898 GCF_000591075.1 Eurytemora carolleeae | reverse complement strand
CTCGACATAAGTCATCTAAATGTTAGACAGCCTCGACATCAGTCATCTAAATGTTAGACAGCCTCGACTTAAGTCATCTAAATGTTAGACAGCCTCGACTTCAGTCATCTAAATGTTAGACAGCCTCGACTTAAGAGTGTTGCAACGTCTCAGGTTTATCTCACCAATTCGTCAAAAGAGTCGCGTCTATTTCTAGCTTAAGTTTAAAAGGAGTAATTTGCAAAATACTGGTTTATTTTTGCGTAAAAGCGTACACATCTTAGTTTCTAGTGAATCCTGAATGTTTTATAAGGGCTGTGTCACTGTTTAGTAATTTCAAGTGACCCGCTATTTTTAGAATTGCATGTCGATTAAAGACATGTTGAACAATGCACATAAGAAAAGTCATTGCAATATCTTTTTATTCCATAACATTCTTTTGATATTTCTGTAAATTTGATATTTTTCGCCCAACTAATTAGATCTAGAATTTCCAAAAATGTTATACGTTTTAGATTTATAAATTTAAAATTTTATCAAATGGCCGATTATGAAAGAAAGAACATTTGAAAATTAAGATTTGTCCTTGAGATCAGTATTAAATAAATCGGAAAGTTCGCAACAAAAGAACTAAGTGTACCTTTTAGAAAACTTTTATTTAAACAATAGCCAACAAAAAAAGGTTTTAAAAAATATTGTAACCCTAGGGGAATGGGTCAAAATTACAAAAAGATGTTTAGATTTTTAACATTTCTTCCATTTTCTAGATCCTCTGAGAACCAAAAGCTAGCTAACCAGCCCCTTAATTCTACCGATCTCAAGTTGTACAAGAAAAATCCTCCAAAGGTTAGCGGAACCCTGCCGCGGATAAGCGGAACCCCGTCTAACAGTTTGGATGTTAAAGAGGATGGAAACCTAGCTTTTCTAGCACGGAGACATAAACAAAGGAAAGCAGAACAAAATTAAAAATGTACAATCCTTTAATTGTTTTCTAGTTAATAAAAACCTTTTAATTATCATTACAATAATAAGGACCATTAATATTGCAACAGCCTTTTATATTGTTTTCAAAGCCTTTTCTTGTTGCTTATTATAGGAGATCTTCACTTCTACCAACTGAAACGGTAAAATTTACATTGATTTTTCAGAATTAGAGAAAAAAGTTACTAAGCTTGTTTTTAGATAAAAAATAATGAGTGTTCAATACTTAAATAAATGACTAAGCTAAAAACAAGATTGAAAGCAAATTTAATCATAAAAATATTTAGGAGAGAACATATCCTATAGCCAATCAGCGGAGAAGGAACTCCAGTACAGTGCTCATTATCAGCCCACCCTCAAACCCAGGTAAATAGGGCTAAACACAAAAATCAGCCCACTCTCAAACCCAGGTAAATAGGGCTAAACACAAAAATCAGCCCACCCTCAAACCCAGGTAAATAGGGCTAAACACAAAAATCAGCCCACTCTCTAACCCAGGTAAATAGGGCTAAACACCAAAATCAGCCCACCCTCAAACCCAGGTAAATAGGGTTAAATACGTGAGTAGAATGTTCAACAAATTTATTTTATTTTATTACTATTATCATGAAAGCTTATCTATCAAGATCAAAAACTGAAAGAGCTTTAAAATTAAATAACCAAGATTTTTTTGTTGTAGATTGCTCTCCGATATTTATAAACAAAGAGGATGGATTAGCAAGATACTAAAGAAGCTGGAATATCAAAATGTACACTAAAATAATATAAATCCAATAAATATATATATTGTACTATACCAAACTATACTATCAATGCCAGTTTTCGAAAACGAGAAAACAAAAACTATTTTTCAATTTTCTATTTTCTTGAGCAATTTAGATGGCTATAGGCATTCTGCAAGACAAGAAATAGCAAAAAAAATTTCTAACCGAACTCAAAATTTAAATGTTGTTTAATACCTTGTACTTAGAACATAATATAAGCTTATAAGTGAGTAAAATGTTCTGAAAAGGAATTGAGTCCCTGTAAATATAGGGCTTAGACAATTTGAGTTTGTGGCATAGACTCAATTGCTTTTGTTTTTAAGTTATAATTTAAATTTTTAAAAAAACTTTTTCTTTTACTTTAAACTATACTTTTTGCAAATAAAATTTGTTGTGTTAAAAATATTAAAATCTAATTGGCAGCTTTCAGTCAAAGAATTAGTTTAATTAGTTCTTCTTTTTGGGTTTGAGCTGAAAACTTTAGAATTGGTGATATCGAGATCAAGCCTGATCTTCTCTTTTTGTTAGTCTCAAAATTAATATAATCTTAAGTTTGTATCCACAAAAGTTTATAAAACTTAACCAATCGAGTGGCGTTGGGAGAAACCGGATTAGCTAATCAGAGAAGCTGGGAAATTAAAAGTGTCCACATTGGATATTGAGATTAAGCAATCGGGCTTAAAATTATTCAACTTTAAAGTTTTCAGCTCTGAAGATTTTTTATAGTCAACAGTAGTGCATGGTTTATATTAAACCTATTCTTCACCAAGTATTATAAAATAATCCTCGAAAATATATTTTTTTTGAAAACACAAATTCCATAATGTACAAATCGTTCTTCAAGTTTTCTTTTTCTGCATTTTTTGCAATAAACATAACGGTTCTGTTCTAGCTTAATTTTATTTTTTAATTTTGTGTTATCATTTTAGGGATCAAGCATAGATCTCCATCTAGTGTTGATCTTTAGGTTTTGATTAAATTCCTCTTGGGTATCCCGTGGTGATCAATGATCATACTCTACATGAATAACTTAAATAACTTATATCACAAACTCTGATGTCCGGCAAATATAAGGAATCAGGAAATTTGAGTTTGTGGCAAAGATTCCTTTAAAAGTTGTCATTGTGAATATCTAGATTAAAGATCCCATTCTTTATCTTCGAATAATGTAAAGATCAATTAAATCTAAAATTAAATATTGTTTTACGAACAAATTATAAATGGGGGTATTCTGAAAAAAAAATTTTAATTATTATTTTGTTGAGTTCTGCAAAGTAATTTGGTCCTCTTAAAAAAAAGAACGTACTTCAGGCCCAATGAAATCCAATTCATACTTGATTAGACAAAGATTTTAAAGGGAGCGTTGTGAATAAATGCATGGAGGGTCACTTGAATTTGCGCTTACAGTCCCTTTCCGTGAAAAAAGAAAGATTCAACTTTTTTTACAGAAACATAAGATACATCAAATAGAGTTTAAAATATTTACTTTTTTATTCATAATCTTAAACCCCCTAAAAATATTGTTGCTGAAACTAAACATCTATTTTTATGACATGTCCATAAAAACTACTTTAGAATCAAAGTAAATTAATTTTTGTAAGAAAATGCTCAATAGTACAGAATTAAGTCCAAACACAGTATTAAATTTTTCCTCTTTTTATGTTGATATATTGTGATGCTAAAAAATATATATTTATGTGATGTAAAATGAAAATTTTTGAAAAGTAAAGATTTATAAAGATTTAAAGATTAAAAGATGAGAAAGATTCAATTATAATCTGTAATATATATGTAAAGAATTGTACAGTTAAATGTAAGTTCGTTTTGGAAAATATAAGTTTTTTTATGGGCTTTTTTTAATATCAAAGGTTTACACTATCAGGCTGCACAGATATAGGAATTAGGAAATTTGAGTTTGTGGCAAAGGCTCAATATCTGTTAAGGATATTTTTTTAAGAAGTTATTTATTGTGAGACTATATAAGTAAATATGTATAGATATTTTTTTTAATTTTGGAGACTTTTAATTCCACTTCAAGTAAAAAGGAATTAAGTCGTTGAAGTTGAAGTTAGAATAATCTAATGTATACGACAACGGGTTGCAAAAATATAGGATTTAGCTATACTGACAAAAAAATGTGAAATAATAAGTTATGCAAACTATATGACTTTTAGTCAATAATTTTACAAATAATAATTTCATTTATGAAAACTCAGAACTAAAATTTTTAATTTCTTGTTGTTGCAATTTTTGAGGGATTAAAAAAATGTCCCAATGAATCAGAGAGCCCCCCCCCCCCCAGTAATGTTGCAGTACTTATTTGTGTGAGTGACTATTTTATTTGTTTAACCTTTAAATATAAACATTGAACTAGGAATAATTGTTCGGTCTAGTAAATTTATACTCAGTCATGCTTTTTTTAACTTGAAACAATTAGGTTGGAAACTTTTGAATAACGTAGTGTACTTAACCCGTTTTTAACGTTTACATAAGCCGGTGAAATATGTAGGAAATAGCTTAACTTGTTCATGATGAGCTTAACGCCTTCATAGTTAAATAAATTTGCTCGTTTTTTTTTTCTTAAAAAATGATAGTTAAATCTCAGCTCAGCCAAAGGTTTCTGAAAAAAAGGATATCATCTAAAGCGTGCTTTAGATGATATCCTGTAGTCTTAAAACATGTCATAATCTTTTAAGAATCTCATTTATGATTTACTCTAATTCCACGCTTAATGACAAAGGAGTTGAGTTTTTGCCACAAACTCTGATTTTCTAATCTCTATATCTTTGTAACCCAATGCCGTAGACCTTAGATTTTTCAAACTATTTATACTTATAGATAAATTAATCTAAGTTTAAAATATAAAAGGTTTGCACCATCAGGTTGCAAAGATATTTGGATCAGAAGATTTGAGTTTGTGGCAAAAACTCAATTCCTTTAATTTGAATTAAATCTGTTTAGTCAAATGACAATCAGGACTTATGATGGAACTGAAGGAAGGGTAGAATTAGACCCGCTACATCGGCAAATGATAACCTTTAAGAAAAGCAAGAAATTTGGTAATTTCTGTTGAAGACATTTAATATTGAAAGTAATGGTTTCGTAGATTTTCCGAATCATTAAAAGCTAAGATGAGAAAAGGTGAGCTGGGAGGGGGGATGTCTATTGGTTTCTGTTACTCTCAGAAAATGTAAAAATAACATTTAAAAAAAACATTTGCTTCCCTTATCTTTGACCAAAACAATACAACTACAAAGTTCAAAGTCTCAAGAAAACATTTTTAGAAATAGACACTGTATGATATTGTTGAAAATATCCTCTGAGAGTTAAAATATTTTAATTAAAAGGTTTCTACTTACAACTTCTCCCAAGTTTGATTTTTATTTTCAAATTGTTTTTAATCTAGGGGGGGGGGGGGGTTGTAAAATCATCTTTATCATAATTTCACTCAGGGAATACTACAGAATCTTAAGTTATTGTTTACTAAGTGAACAAAATAAAACTTTGTCGATATCTGCTTTATTTATCAGATTTTCCGATTGGGTAAGTTCTCATTGGCACATTAACTTAAGGAAAACTATAAACTATCTAGACAAAAGTCTAAAAATAATACACTTCCTAGTTTTATTTTTATAATCATAAAACTGTCTAGTGTCTCCACATATATCTATGGCAAAGTCAGTTTGAAAGAAAAATTATAAACCTTGAATTCTGTTTAAACAATATGTTTACAGAAGATTTAACAAATGCTGATTTTTCAAATTATTCCACTCCTCTTTAATCTTATAAATTCTCCCATAATATGATAAATGATATTTATGTTATATCGTATAGCAAAACCTACGATTTCTATAGGTGTATATAGCAAAATTGCTACAAAGCGATTATTTTATGAACACAGGAATTCTCTTTTATACAATTAAATACACACGGTTATAACCAGAAAAATAGAAAGGCGGCGTTTAGAGTCAAGGTACTCAAGGTCCAATGAGCACGAGACACATCAATTGGGCAGTTTTAACAGACCCATTTCACTGAATTAATGATTTAATAAGTAATTAGTAAAACTATTCGTTTTGTCACAACATCAGTTACAGGGAATCATGAATAAAGGGAAACAAACAGTTTATATTCCGTAAAGTCTTCTCTGAAGTCTCATTCTTTGTGGATAACCCTGTAGTTCAAAAACTAAGAACTTTGAGAATTTACATTGAAGGAGGGCTTGAAAAATGTACCCAAACATGCAGAGATTATTTAAACTGCTCATCCCTGCCATACGCTTTCCACAAAGCTAGAACCATTAAAATCCAATAATTGGAAGTGGGTCAAAATAGAGATTTGGTTTGCCAAAGCATGGGACCTTTAAAAAATGCCAAAGCGCATAGATATCTATTTATAATTCTAGTGAAATATGGCAAAAATGCCTTGAAAAACTTAGGCAAAAAATCCGGAATTGTTAAATAAACATTTTTGGAAAGCACATTATGCAAAATATAAAACTTAAACTGTACTTGCATGGAAGTATTTAAATTATTTTATTCATAATTTGGACTCTTGTTATTCATACATATTTTCGTTTATACTCAGCAACAGTATATGTAAATTATTGTCAAATTGTCAAAAAAAGTTATTCATACATATTAAGCCGCCTTTGCAATGTTGGGTTCCAAATATAAAGAGAGTAGACAATTTGGGTATTCTGGCAACAACTCAGTTCTTTTATAAGGCAAAAAATATTTTAAAAACACAATAAAGATTCTAAGATCTTCCTGCAAAGTATTTGCATTGCGCCAGGCAGGCATTGACCCTATAAAGTCCGGGAAGAGAGGGGGTCTAAATCTTTGAATAGAAAGGGGGGGGTGGGGTTGGAATTACACCGATTAATTCTATGGTTAGGGTGCTAGGAAGGTTTTAAAAAATCGAAAAAAGGATTGGAAGCGTGAAAAAATTCAAAAAAAATGTAGACACAGATGTGTCACATGATTTTATTGAATTTTCAAGGACTTTTCAAATATGTTTTAAGATGTGTAGCTCTAATAACAATACATTTCGTTTATTTTAGATTTCTTTAACACCATCTGCAGCTTTTCATCCTGTACCCTACCTATTGCATTAAACAAAATATGTTTTTTGTATTACTTATTTTAAAGTTTAAGACTTTTTAAGGTGACTGCAGTGATAGTCTTGAAAACTAAGGAGGGGGGGGGGGAGAGGGGTTCAAATTTCCCCCTACCTAGCCTGTTTAAAGATTGAAGCAAATTTTAATTGTTTTTAATCTTCATGACAAAAACAATCTCAAGAACTGACAAGGGTCAACCCAGACAGAAATATATTTTCAATAAATTGTGGAACTAATATCTATTTTTTACTCTACAGAGGTTTGGTCCATCACCATCACCGAATTTTAAATTAGAAATTAACCCAAGGATTTGAGTCTTTACCACAAACTCAAATTTTCCAATCCCTATATCTATCGAGCCTGATGGTGTACATCTTAAATATTTCAAACTTAGATAATAAGCTCAAGCAGAATTGATAGTTTAAAATATTAAAGGTCTACAACATTTGGCTGCAAAGATAGTTTGTGGTAAAGACTCAATTCCTTTATTATTTTAAGTTGGCATATTTATAAATTTTGGAATGTTTGGCATAAAATAGCATTTTTAGTACTTAATGTACTTTCTTTATAGTACTCCAAAAACCCTTGGAATTGGGTTAAATTCTGAACTAACCGTAGTGGTTTAGATTCCCTGTCACTATATAAAGGAGAGTGCTGGGTTATTTTAGTCAGTTCTTTCACAGGAATCAAACAGTAAACATGTTCAAGGTACAGCATACAGTTAACTTCTTTAACTTTTATAATGTTTAATTTTGTACCTGCAATGTTTACATAAATGTTTCTATTTAACAAAAATTTACGTATACAGATGTACATCAGAAATAAGTATATCATGTAAACAATAACCAAGTAACACATAATACAATGTTTTAAATCATGCTTCTATTGCTCCTTTCAATACCTTCATATGATCTTTATATCCAAAATCAACAAAAAGTGATATTTGAAATAGTGTTCAACATTGACAGTGATAACATATTAACAGTAGAAAAATTCGTTTTTTTTATTTTTATATTTGTTAAAATATTTAAAAGAGTTTTCACTTGTATATTCCAGAAATGTACACTTGATTGACATTTGTGCAATTGTAAAAAAAATCTAAAAGGCTAAAAAAAATCTATTTTTAATGAAAAGAATATAAAAGATAAAAATCATTACAGCTTTTACTAGGTTTACAGCAAAAAGTTTTTTTAATTAGTATATCTTTGTAGGCTTATATTTCTCAAACTATGAATTCCAATAGATCAAAAAATTAAAGTTTGAAAAGTCAAAGATTTACAAAGTGTTTAGCCCTTTCAGACCAAAAATATTAAAAACCTACTAAACAACAAAACTTATTAAGGACCGGCCACATGTCAATAATCATTACTGATGAGCTTTACTTTCAGGTTATTCTTGCCTCTGCCCTGGTTGCTGCTGTTGCTGCTATCCCTGCCAACCCTGGCTATGGAGCACCTGCCCCTTATCAGGAGGAGAAGCTGGCCCCTCAGCCCTTTGCCTACCAATATGGAGTAAATGATGACTACAGCAAGGCTAACTTCCAGAAGGAAGAGAACCAGGATGCCTACGGTAATGTTGCTGGATCTTACACCATTGCCCTTCCCGACGGAAGGATCCAGACCACCAGATACACTGCCACCCATGAAGATGGATTCATCGCTGATGTTTCTTACGAGGGAGTTCCCCAGTACCCCGCAGAGAAGGCTTATGCCCCTAAGGCTGCCCCTGCCTACGCTCCCGCCCCTGCCTATGCCCCTGCCCCTGCCTACCATGCTTAAGAGGATGAAGAAATAGTGAAAATATTTATCTATTTATTTCATCTAATAAAACATAAAATCCTTACAAAATTTACTATTCTTTTTAAAAGTGTGCAGTGCAGTGGTAAACAAATGTTTTTATTTATTAAAACGCATAACAGACATAGAAAATAACAAAATCACAAAAAAAAGTAATTCTTAATGAATTACAGTTTGAAATAACTAATGATAATAATAATAATAATAATATTAATAATACTAATAATATTAATAATAATAATAATAATAATAGCAATAATAATGCCTTCAAAATGTTCTATGCATCTCTTATAAATAGATAAGAAGATATACTTATTGCTTAAAAATTCGGCTTCAAACTAGGTTTTTATGCCCTTTATGTTAAATAACAAAAATTTGTAAATTTTAGTCTTTAAATTACATATTTTTTAAATGGTCTTGACCTTGCTATTTCTCACTGGTAAAGCATTTATTGTTTTCAGTAAACTTCTTTTAGATTCAGTTATTCTATTTAAAGTTTATTTGTTCATTTCTGAATAATAGAAAACATGATGTTTTCTAAGAGCCTTGTGCTATTTAACAAAACAGTTTGACAGACTTACAAACTTATGTATATGTAATAAACTAGATAAACTTTGTGTACAAACAAACACGAGCGCCTCTATCTTCTCAACCTGATGTTACAAATACAAAGTTTTTCACATAATTACCATTTAGCCTAAAGATATTACTATCGGTCTGACCGGTGTAGCGGTCAGTGCATTCAATCAAAATATATTTACAAGTTTAGAATACTTTATGAGTGATATTTATATTTCTGTGAGTAAGAAATTAGATTGATTAGATAATCCATACTTTTTGGTTCATCAGATTTATATCTGCATATTTCTGGTTCAATTCATCCTTGATTTTCAGAATATTTAAGTGGCTTCAAGTACACATATTTTTATATCAAAAACTGCTCAGGTGTATATCTGCATATTTTTAAGCACAGTTCAAATTTGTTCCAATTGCCAAAGTAAGCAGAAATATCATAAGCTAAATTCATCAAGCTTAAAGAAAAGTGAATACAAAAGATAAAAAGATTGATAAGTATCTTTTTAAGAAAATTTCTAAATTTATTTTTACGAACCAGAAATTTTTGTGTCTGTTTATATCCAGAATTTGTATAAATAAGATGGATCTGATGAATTTGATATCTTTTCCTAAGATTAACTGGAGTAACAGTCATTTTAATAGATTTAAAAATGTAACTCATTTTTATTTGATATATACATATGTTTTTGTTGCATCTCTAAGTTCAAATAATTAAAAGTAACAACTTTAAAAAATAAAAATAAAACTGCAAACCACTTTTTTACTCGGCTGAATTGTTTTCCACTTTTTTGTTGTTTACATATGAAGGTAAGTTAGTTTAGGCTGATTCCGACAGGACCAATATTTAAATGTTAAAGCCATCTTTCCATTGTTTTAAAATAAGAACATTGTGAGGATGGGTTGTCTCTTTAAATCAAAACTAGTAATCCTCGAACTGTAGTAGTAAATACAAGAAAAAGAGATCAATTCAAAAACTCCACTAATTCTTCAACCTGCATTGGAGAACAAGTCCTCCTACATAATAGATCTTTGCTAACTTATACTGAATATATATCAGATATGAGTCAGAATTTAAAGAATATGAGCCTTGTTTAAAAAATCGCCAGAAATCGGTTTCAATTGAGTGCCAGCTTAAATCTTAAAACATTGAAAACAATTCTTAGTGGAACCAAACATATTTGAGCCATGTCTCAAATTTATGACTCGCCTCAAATTCTATAAATTCAGCCTCTTGTTTAACTACTTACTTCTAAAGTGGTGACCCCATTAATTGACTTTTATTTTTCTAAAATACTTTGTTTGTTTACGGAACTTCCCACTGATAATTACAAAAACACAAGCATAAATATTAAAGGATTTAATGTTTTATTAGATGAAATAAATAGATAAATATTTTCACTATTTCTTCATCCTCTTAAGCATGGTAGGCAGGGGCAGGGGCATAGGCAGGGGCGGGAGCGTAGGCAGGGGCAGCCTTAGGGGCATAAGCCTTCTCTGCGGGGTACTGGGGAACTCCCTCGTAAGAAACATCAGCGATGAATCCCTCTTCATGGGTGGCAGTGTATCTGGTGGTCTGGATCCTTCCGTCGGGAAGGGCAATGGTGTAAGATCCAGCAACATTACCGTAGGCATCCTGGTTCTCTTCCTTCTGGAAGTTAGCCTTGCTGTAGTCATCATTTACTCCATATTGGTAGGCAAAGGGCTGAGGGGCCAGCTTCTCCTCCTGATAAGGGGCAGGTGCTCCATAGCGAGGGGTGTCAGGAAGAGCAGCAGCAGCAGCAGCGGCAACCAGGGCAGAGGCAAGAATAACCTAAAGTGTAAAGATAAGATTAAAGTTGGTCTAGGAGCATATGCACTCATTATTGCCTTGCTAACAGATAACAGAACATGCGAATGCTTGGTTTAATGAAAGTTTAAAATAGGTAATCTTAAAATTTCAGAGGTTTCCATCATTAGATAATTTTACAGAACTATTTTAAAGAGAACTTTTTTAAAAACTCTTTCTTAATTAAATTTAATATAATAAAAATTGCACAAATAATTAAAGTATTGCATATTATGATGGTCTAAAAAAACTGAAAAACATTAAAAACATGAATCTTTTCGTAAAACCTGGAAAGATTCTGCAAGGTTTAATTCAAAATATAGGATGGATGGAGCTGTACCTTGAACATGTTTACTGTTTGATTCCTGTGAGAGAACTAATTTGACAAACCCAGGATTCTTCTTTATATAGTGAGAGCTGAGCAAAATCAGGAACCAGAACCAGATCTACTAGAACTTCGCACACATTGTCACTTCAGATCATAAAGATATTTGTGTTCACCATTTGTGTTCCACTTTTGTGTTCAAAATTTGTGTTCAACATTTGGTTTCTAAATTTGTGTTCAACATTGATGGTCAACATTTGTGTTCAACTTTTGTGTTCAACATTTGTGTTCAACATTGCTGTTCAACATTTCTGTTCAACATTTCTGTTCAACATTTCTGTTCAACA
The DNA here is from genome assembly GCF_000591075.1 of Eurytemora carolleeae. Lineage (NCBI taxonomy): Eukaryota > Metazoa > Arthropoda > Copepoda > Calanoida > Temoridae > Eurytemora > Eurytemora carolleeae. Next base: position 62,186 of record NW_019397012.1, on the reverse strand, counting down.
TTTGTGTTCAATATTTGTGTTCAACATTTTTGTCTAAAATTTGTGTTCAACATTTGTGTTCAACAATTTTTTAACATTTGTGTTCAAAATTTCTTGAACATTTGGGATTAACATTTGTGTTTAACATTTGTGTTCAAAATTTCTTGAACATTTGGGATTAACATTTGTGTTTAACATTTGTGTTTAACATTTGTGCTTATCATATGTGTTCAACATTTGTGATCAGTATTTGTGTTCAAAATGTGTGTTCAAGATTTGTGTTCAGCATTTGTGTTCAACAATTATGTTCAACGTTTGCTTTCAAAATTTGCGTTCAACATTAATGTTCAAGATTCATGTTTAACATTTGTGTTTAACATTTATGTTTAAAATTTGTTCTCAATATTTGTTTACAACATTTGTGTTCTACATTTGTCTTTTACGATTTGTGTTCAACATTTTTTTCAAACATTTGTATTCAAAATTTGTGTTCAGCATTTCTGTTTAACATTTGTTTACACCATTTCTGTTTGAAATTTCTGTTCAATATTTCTGTTCAACATTTGTGTTCAGATATAAATGATAATATTATTTATGCGTCCAGAACATGTCACCAGAATTCCAACCAATGGCGATGCAGTATTATTGTCAAATGTCTCTGTCTGTATCATGTGACCAGTATACTGCACTGTCATTGAAGGGACTTCTGGTCACATGATACGGACGTATATCTCACATGTATACGTTTTGGTATAATTTTGACACCGTTTTATGTCAATTTCTCGAGATAGGAACATCAGATAGATGTCTTATAGGTATTGTTCAACTCATGAGATTCTCAGGTTTCAACCTATACCCAGTTTCATTTTTCCTTTACAATCCATTTAATAGGTCATTGTAATTGTCACAGCTTAATGGAAAAGTAAAAAACTGATTAAATGTATTGATTATTCCCATCTTTAACGTAGACGAAAAAGATAAGTTTAATAATTACAGACCTATAAGTATTCTTCCAGCTTTGAGTAAGCTACTTGAAAAAATTGCTGCAATACAAATGTTCAGATATCTTAATAAGTTTAATATCTTTTACGAGCACCAAAATGGATTTAGACCTAAACATAGCACAAATCAACCACGTTTGCGCTTAATGAATAAAATCTATGAAAAGCTTTTGCTTGTTGTGATTTTGTTATACTTTTAAAAACACTAATTCATTATGGTTTCAAAAATGTGGCCAACCCCTGATTTAAAAATTATCTTGTTAACAGAACTCAATAAGCAGCAAAATGTTATTAAGCAAATCGTTTGACACTAAATGTCTCCAAAAAAAATTAGATAGTCTTGAGGAATAAAAATATGCACTGTGACCCCAACTGTTGTTATATTTTAATAGGAAATGAGATACTTGAAAGAATTGGTAATGACTGTGTGAACAAATATTTCAAGTTAGTTGGACTTAAACTTGAGGAATTTTTAAACTGGGATTTTCAAATTGAACATATCTGGAATAAAATTGCTAGCTCAATCTTTGCTTTGTCTCAAATTGAAAATATCTTACCATTAAACATTTACTTAAGTTTATAACTCTCTTGAAAAGCCTCATGTTGAATATGGTATTGTTACTTGGGGAGGGGTTAAAAACTCAAACTGCAAAAAATCAAATCTTTGCAAAAAAAAAGGCAATCAGAGCGGTAAATAATAGCACTTTCAAGACACATTCAAATCCATTACTTTCAAAACTAAAAGTTCTTTATCTCGATGATTCATACAAACAAGTTATGTTACTCTACAATAACATTTTGGACAACAAGTTATGTTACTCTACAATAACATTTTGGACAACAAGTTATGTTACTCTATAATAACATTTTGGACAACAAGTTATGTTACTCTGTAATAAATAAGTTATGATACTCTACAATAACATTTGATCATAATTTTGCTGCGTAGTGTCTTCTTTCCTCTTCCTTGTCTTTGTTTCTAATTAACAAACTGAAAACAATTGACCATATATCATTTATGAACAATAGACTTTGGGCACCCCTAATAAACATCAGTATATGCCATACGAGGCAACATGAACCTTTAAAGGTTTAAAGGATATACAGGTAGGGATGTTAACGTTTTCATTATTTTGAAAAGCGATCGTTTCGTTATGAAAACGATTGTTTTTAAAAAGGATAGTTTTTTCAAAAAGTTTGTTTTTTAAAAATGGTCGTTTTTTAAGACGATTGTTTTGTTAACAGTCGTTGACGACGACCCTTCGTTAAAGATCGTAAACAAAGAGAGAAAACCGACCTGAAGGGCATCTGTACTTATCATTGAGTAGTTTTTATGAAAATATCAAGAAGTTTTAGCTCACCCACAACTTTTTAACTTCATCTAAGACAACATTCAATAAAGTTGCATGTAATTTTTTTTTTAAATTTTTTATAAAGTTCGTTGTTTTGTTCACGATCGTTAAAATTTTTTACTTCAAAAACTATCTTTTTTTTTAAAGCGATCGATTTAAAAAAAACACCTATAAAAAACGGTCAGAAATCGTTTTTAAAAAAACGATCGTTTTCTAAAACGATCGTTATTCGTTTTCTAAAAGTTTAAAAAAAGAGTGGTCGTTTTTTCCAAAAACGAAACAATCGTTTTTGATAGGATACACAATGAACTCGGATTCGGTGGCACAAAACTGGTTTGGCAGTCTGTTTACAAACAATCTAATTAGGCTACTGTCGAAACAATATCGAAAGTTTCGACATGAGAGGGTAGTGGGGGGAACAAGCCAGGCAAAGAGGGCAGTCAGAAGAGGGGGGGGGGGGG